>NW_026285023.1:0-15000 GCF_023373465.1 Oncorhynchus keta | reverse complement strand
GCAACAGTCAGACACCCCATGTCTGTCCCCCTGTCCCCTACCACTGCAACAGTCAGACACCCCATGTCTGTCCCCCTGTCCCCTACCACTGCAACAGTCAGACACCCCATGTCTGTCCTCCTGTCCCCTACCACTGCAACAGTCAGACACCCCATGTCTGTCCTCCTGTCCCCTACCACTGCAACAGTCAGACACCCCATGTCTGTCCTCCTGTCCCCTACCACTGCAACAGTCAGACACCTGTCCATGTCTGTCAGACTCCCCATGTCTGTCCCCTCCCTACCACTGCAACAGTCAGACACCCCATGTCTGTCCCCCCTACCACTGCAACAGTCAGACACCCCATGTCTGTCCCCTGTCCCCTACCACTGCAACAGTCAGACACCCCATGTCTGTCCTCCCCTACCACTGCAACAGTCAGACACCCCACCACTGCAACAGTCAGACACCCCATGTCTGTCCCCCTGTCCCCTACCACTGCAACAGTCAGACACCCCATGTCTGTCCTCCTGTCCCCTACCACTGCAACAGTCAGACACCCCATGTCTGTCCTCCTGTCCCCTACCACTGCAACAGTCAGACACCCCATGTCTGTCCTCCTGTCCCCTACCACTGCAACAGTCAGACACCCCATGTCTGTCCTCCTGTCCCCTACCACTGCAACAGTCAGACACCCCATGTCTGTCCTCCTCAGACACCCCATGTCTGTCCCCTGTCCCCTACCACTGCAACAGTCAGACACCCCATGTCTGTCCTCCTGTCCCCTACCACTGCAACAGTCAGACACCCCATGTCTGTCCCCTGTCCCCTACCACTGCAACAGTCAGACACCCCATGTCTGTCCTCTGTCCCCTGCAACAGTCAGACACCCCATGTCTGTCCTCCTGTCCCTACCACTGCAACAGTCAGACACCCCATGTCTGTCCCCTACCCCTACTGCAACAGTCAGACACCCCATGTCTGTCCTCCTGTCCCTACCACTGCAATAGTCAGACACCCCATGTCTGTCCTCCACTGCCACTGCAACAGTCAGACACCCCATGTCTGTCCTCCTGTCCCCTACCACTGCAACAGTCAGACACCCCATGTCTGTCCTCCTGTCCCCTACCACTGCAACAGTCAGACACCCCATGTCTGTCCCCTACCACTGCAACAGTCAGACACCCCATGTCTGTCCTCCTGTCCCCTACCACTGCAACAGTCAGACACCCCATGTCTGTCCTCCTGTCCCCTACCACTGCAACAGTCAGACACCCCATGTCTGTCCTCCTGTCCCCTACCACTGCAACAGTCAGACACCCCATGTCTGTCCTCCTGTCCCCTACTACTGCAACAGTCAGACACCCCATGTCTGTCCCCTGTCCCCTACCACTGCAACAGTCAGACACCCCATGTCTGTCCTCCTGTCCCCTACCACTGCAACAGTCAGACACCCCATGTCTGTCCTCCTGTCCCCTACTACTGCAACAGTCAGACACCCCATGTCTGTCCTCCTGTCCCCTACCACTGCAACAGTCAGACACCCCATGTCTGTCCTCCTGTCCCCTACTACTGCAACAGTCAGACACCCCATGTCTGTCCTCCTGTCCCCTACTACTGCAACAGTCAGACACCCCATGTCTGTCCTCCCCCATGTCAGACACCCCATGTCTGTCCTCTTGTCCCCTACCACTGCAACAGTCAGACACCCCATGTCTGTCCTCTTGTCCCCTACTACTGCAACAGTCAGACACCCCATGTCTGTCCTCTGTCCCCTACCACTGCAACAGTCAGACACCCCATGTCTGTCCTCTTGTCCCCTACTACTGCAACAGTCAGACACCCCATGTCTGTCCTCTTGTCCCCTACCACTGCAATAGTCAGACACCCCATGTCTGTCCTCTTGTCCCCTACTACTGCAACAGTCAGACACCCCATGTCTGTCCTCTGTCCCCTACCACTGCAACAGTCAGACACCCCATGTCTGTCCTCCTGTCCCCTACTACTGCAACAGTCAGACACCCCATGTCTGTCCTCTTGTCCCCTACTACTGCAACAGTCAGACACCCCATGTCTGTCCTCTTGTCCCCTACTACTGCAACAGTCAGACACCCCATGTCTGTCCTCTTGTCCCCTACTACTGCAACAGTCAGACACCCCATGTCTGTCCTCTTGTCCCCTACTACTGCAACAGTCAGACACCCCATGTCTGTCCTCCTGTCCCCTACCACTGCAACAGTCAGACACCCCATGTCTGTCCTCCTGTCCCCTACCACTGCAACAGTCAGACACCCCATGTCTGTCCTCTTGTCCCCTACTACTGCAACAGTCAGACACCCCATGTCTGTCCTCCTGTCCCCTACCACTGCAACAGTCAGACACCCCATGTCTGTCCTCCTGTCCCCTACTACTGCAACAGTCAGACACCCCATGTCTGTCCTCCTGTCCCCTACCACTGCAACAGTCAGACACCCCATGTCTGTCCTCCTGTCCCCTACCACTGCAACAGTCAGACACCCCATGTCTGTCCCCCTGTCCCCTACCACTGCAACAGTCAGACACCCCATGTCTGTCCTCCTGTCCCCTACTACTGCAACAGTCAGACACCCCATGTCTGTCCTCCTGTCCCCTACCACTGCAACAGTCAGACACCCCATGTCTGTCCCCCTGTCCCCTACCACTGCAACAGTCAGACACCCCATGTCTGTCCCCTACCACTGCAACAGTCAGACACCCCATGTCTGTCCCCTGTCCCCTACCACTGCAACAGTCAGACACCCCATGTCTGTCCTCCTGTCCCCTACCACTGCAACAGTCAGACACCCCATGTCTGTCCTCCTGTCCCCTACCACTACAACAGTCAGACACCCCATGTCTGTCCCCCTGTCCCCTACCACTGCAACAGACAGACACCCCATGTCTGTCCCCCTGTCCCCTACCACTGCAACAGTCAGACACCCCATGTCTGTCCTCCTGTCCCCTACCACTGCAACAGTCAGACACCCCATGTCTGTCCCCTACTACTGCAACAGTCAGACACCCCATGTCTGTCCCCTACTACTGCAACAGTCAGACACCCCATGTCTGTCCCCTACCACTGCAACAGTCAGACACCCCATGTCTGTCCTCCTTTCCCCTACTACTGCAACAGTCAGACACCCCATGTCTGTCCTCCTGTCCCCTACCACTGCAACAGTCAGACACCCCATGTCTGTCCTCCTTTCCCCTACTACTGCAACAGTCAGACACCCCATGTCTGTCCTCCTGTCCCCTACTACTGCAACAGACAGACACCCCATGTCTGTCCTCCTGTCCTCTACCACTGCAACAGTCAGACACCCCATGTCTGTCCTCCTTTCCCCTACTACTGCAACAGTCAGACACCCCATGTCTGTCCTCCTGTCCCCTACCACTGCAACAGACAGACACCCCATGTCTGTCCTCCTGTCCTCTACCACTGCAACAGTCAGACACCCCATGTCTGTCCTCCTGTCCCTACCACTGCAACAGACAGACACCCCATGTCTGTCCTCCTGTCCTCTACCACTGCAACAGTCAGACACCCCATGTCTGTCCCCTACTACTGCAACAGTCAGACACCCCATGTCTGTCCCCTACCACTGCAACAGTCAGACACCCCATGTCTGTCCTCCTGTCCCCTACTACTGCAACAGTCAGACACCCCATGTCTGTCCCCTACTACTGCAACAGTCAGACACCCCATGTCTGTCCCCTACCACTGCAACAGTCAGACACCCCATGTCTGTCCTCCTGTCCCCTACCACTGCAACAGTCAGACACCCCATGTCTGTCCTCCTGTCCCCTACCACTGCAACAGACAGACACCCCATGTCTGTCCTCTTGTCCCCTACTACTGCAACAGTCAGACACCCCATGTCTGTCCTCCTGTCCCCTACCACTGCAACAGACAGACACCCCATGTCTGTCCTCTTGTCCCCTACTACTGCAACAGTCAGACACCCCATGTCTGTCCTCCTGTCCCCTACCACTGCAACAGTCAGACACCCCATGTCTGTCCCCCTGTCCCCTACCACTGCAACAGTCAGACACCCCATGTCTGTCCCCTACCACTGCAACAGTCAGACACCCCATGTCTGTCCTCCTGTCCCCTACTACTGCAACAGACAGACACCCCATGTCTGTCCTCCTGTCCCCTACTACTACAACAGACAGACACCCCATGTCTGTCCTCTTGTCCCCTACTACTGCAACAGACAGACACCCCATGTCTGTCCCCTACCACTGCAACAGTCAGACACCCCATGTCTGTCCCCTACCACTGCAACAGTCAGACACCCCATGTCTGTCCCCTACCACTGCAACAGTCAGACACCCCATGTCTGTCCTCCTGTCCCCTACCACTACAATAGTCAGACACCCCATGTCTGTCCTCCTGTCCCCTACCACTACAATAGTCAGACACCCCATGTCTGTCCTCCTGTCCCCTACCACTACAACAGTCAGACACCCCATGTCTGTCCTCCTGTCCCCTACCACTACAATAGTCAGACACCCCATGTCTGTCCCCTACCACTGCAACAGTCAGACACCCCATGTCTGTCCTCTTGTCCCCTACTACTGCAACAGTCAGACACCCCATGTCTGTCCTCCTGTCCCCTACTACTGCAACAGTCAGACACCCCATGTCTGTCCTCCTGTCCCCTACTACTGCAACAGTCAGACACCCCATGTCTGTCCTCTTGTCCCCTACTACTGCAACAGTCAGACACCCCATGTCTGTCCCCTGTCCCCTACTACTGCAACAGTCAGACACCCCATGTCTGTCCTCCTGTCCCCTACCACTGCAACAGTCAGACACCCCATGTCTGTCCTCTTGTCCCCTACTACTGCAACAGTCAGACACCCCATGTCTGTCCTCCTGTCCCCTACCACTGCAACAGTCAGACACCCCATGTCTGTCCTCTTGTCCCCTACCACTACAATAGTCAGACACCCCATGTCTGTCCTCCTGTCCCCTACTACTGCAACAGTCAGACACCCCATGTCTGTCCTCTTGTCCCCTACTACTGCAACAGTCAGACACCCCATGTCTGTCCTCTTGTCCCCTACCACTGCAACAGTCAGACACCCCATGTCTGTCCTCTTGTCCCCTACTACTGCAACAGTCAGACACCCCATGTCTGTCCTCTTGTCCCCTACCACTACAATAGTCAGACACCCCATGTCTGTCCTCTTGTCCCCTACTACTGCAACAGTCAGACACCCCATGTCTGTCCTCTTGTCCCCTACCACTACAATAGTCAGACACCCCATGTCTGTCCTCTTGTCCCCTACTACTGCAACAGTCAGACACCCCATGTCTGTCCTCCTGTCCCCTACCACTACAATAGTCAGACACCCCATGTCTGTCCTCCTGTCCCCTACTACTGCAACAGTCAGACACCCCATGTCTGTCCTCTTGTCCCCTACTACTGCAACAGTCAGACACCCCATGTCTGTCCTCTTGTCCCCTACCACTGCAACAGTCAGACACCCCATGTCTGTCCTCTTGTCCCCTACTACTGCAACAGTCAGACACCCCATGTCTGTCCTCTTGTCCCCTACTACTGCAACAGTCAGACACCCCATGTCTGTCCTCCTGTCCCCTACCACTGCAACAGTCAGACACCCCATGTCTGTCCCCCTGTCCCCTACCACTGCAACAGTCAGACACCCCATGTCTGTCCTCTTGTCCCCTACTACTGCAACAGTCAGACACCCCATGTCTGTCCTCCTGTCCCCTACCACTGCAACAGTCAGACACCCCATGTCTGTCCCCCTGTCCCCTACTACTGCAACAGTCAGACACCCCATGTCTGTCCTCCTGTCCCCTACCACTGCAACAGTCAGACACCCCATGTCTGTCCCCCTGTCCCCTACCACTGCAACAGTCAGACACCCCATGTCTGTCCCCCTGTCCCCTACCACTGCAACAGTCAGACACCCCATGTCTGTCCTCCTGTCCCCTACTACTGCAACAGTCAGACACCCCATGTCTGTCCTCCTGTCCCCTACCACTGCAACAGTCAGACACCCCATGTCTGTCCCCCTGTCCCCTACCACTGCAACAGTCAGACACCCCATGTCTGTCCCCCTGTCCCCTACCACTGCAACAGTCAGACACCCCATGTCTGTCCCCCTGTCCCCTACCACTGCAACAGTCAGACACCCCATGTCTGTCCTCCTGTCCCCTACCACTGCAACAGTCAGACACCCCATGTCTGTCCTCCTGTCCCCTACCACTACAACAGTCAGACACCCCATGTCTGTCCCCTGTCCCCTACCACTGCAACAGACAGACACCCCATGTCTGTCCCCCTGTCCCCTACCACTGCAACAGTCAGACACCCCATGTCTGTCCTCCTGTCCCCTACCACTGCAACAGTCAGACACCCCATGTCTGTCCCCTACCACTGCAACAGTCAGACACCCCATGTCTGTCCCCTACTACTGCAACAGTCAGACACCCCATGTCTGTCCCCTACCACTGCAACAGTCAGACACCCCATGTCTGTCCTCCTTTCCCCTACTACTGCAACAGTCAGACACCCCATGTCTGTCCTCCTGTCCCCTACCACTGCAACAGTCAGACACCCCATGTCTGTCCTCCTTTCCCCTACTACTGCAACAGTCAGACACCCCATGTCTGTCCTCCTGTCCCCTACTACTGCAACAGACAGACACCCCATGTCTGTCCTCCTGTCCTCTACCACTGCAACAGTCAGACACCCCATGTCTGTCCTCCTTTCCCCTACTACTGCAACAGTCAGACACCCCATGTCTGTCCTCCTGTCCCCTACCACTGCAACAGACAGACACCCCATGTCTGTCCTCCTGTCCTCTACCACTGCAACAGTCAGACACCCCATGTCTGTCCTCCTGTCCCCTACCACTGCAACAGACAGACACCCCATGTCTGTCCTCCTGTCCTCTACCACTGCAACAGTCAGACACCCCATGTCTGTCCCCTACTACTGCAACAGTCAGACACCCCATGTCTGTCCCCTACCACTGCAACAGTCAGACACCCCATGTCTGTCCTCCTGTCCCCTACTACTGCAACAGTCAGACACCCCATGTCTGTCCCCTACTACTGCAACAGTCAGACACCCCATGTCTGTCCCCTACCACTGCAACAGTCAGACACCCCATGTCTGTCCTCCTGTCCCCTACCACTGCAACAGTCAGACACCCCATGTCTGTCCTCCTGTCCCCTACCACTGCAACAGACAGACACCCCATGTCTGTCCTCTTGTCCCCTACTACTGCAACAGTCAGACACCCCATGTCTGTCCTCCTGTCCCCTACCACTGCAACAGACAGACACCCCATGTCTGTCCTCCTGTCCCCTACTACTGCAACAGTCAGACACCCCATGTCTGTCCCCTACTACTGCAACAGTCAGACACCCCATGTCTGTCCTCCTGTCCCCTACTACTGCAACAGTCAGACACCCCATGTCTGTCCCCTACTACTGCAACAGTCAGACACCCCATGTCTGTCCCCTACCACTGCAACAGTCAGACACCCCATGTCTGTCCTCCTTTCCCCTACTACTGCAACAGTCAGACACCCCATGTCTGTCCTCCTGTCCCCTACCACTGCAACAGTCAGACACCCCATGTCTGTCCCCCTGTCCCCTACCACTGCAACAGTCAGACACCCCATGTCTGTCCTCCTTTCCCCTACTACTGCAACAGTCAGACACCCCATGTCTGTCCCCTACTACTGCAACAGTCAGACACCCCATGTCTGTCCTCCTGTCCCCTACCACTGCAACAGTCAGACACCCCATGTCTGTCCTCCTTTCCCCTACTACTGCAACAGTCAGACACCCCATGTCTGTCCCCTACTACTGCAACAGTCAGACACCCCATGTCTGTCCTCTACCACTGCAACAGTCAGACACCCCATGTCCCATGTCTGTCCTCCTGTCCCCTACCACTGCAACAGCCAGTCGCCAGTCACTTAGTGAGAGCCAAAACTGTCTGGCATGGATCACTACCTTCTCAAGATGCCATATTACATTTTCCATCCAGCAGGGTCATGACTCTGTCCTAGTAAATGTTCTAGCCTGCTGAGTCATGACTCTGTCCTAGTAAATGTTCTAGCCTGCTGAGTCATGACTCTGTCCTAGTAAATGTTCTAGCCTGCTGAGTCACGACTCTGTCCTAGTAAATGTTCTAGCCTGCTGAGTCATGACTCTGTCCTAGTTAATGTTCTAGCCTGCTGAGTCATGACTCAGTTCTAGTTAATGTTCTAGCCAGCAGGTCGTACTCTGTTCTAGTCAGCAGTGTCGTGACCTCATTCCAGCCAGCAGGGTCGTGACCCCATTCTAGCCAGCAGGGTCGTGACCCCATTCTAGCCAGCAGGGACGTGACCCCATTCTAGCCAGCAGGGTCATGACCCCATTCTATCCAGCAGGGTCGTGACCCCATTCTAGCCAGCAGGGTCATGACCCCATTCTAGCCAGCAGGGTCATGACCCCATTCTATCCAGCAGGGTCGTGACCCCATTCTATCCAGCAGGGTCGTGACCCCATTCCAGCCAGCAGGGTCGTGACCCCATTCTAGCCAGCAGGGTCGTGACCCCATCCTAGCCAGCAGGGTCGTGACCCCATTCTAGCCAGCAGGGTCGTGACCCCATTCTAGCCAGCAGCGGGTCGTGACTCTGTTCTAGTAAATGTATTGAAGTATGAATAAGCCAATTCCTTCTTCCTGGTTGACCTTTAACCAGCCATAACTACTCTCCTATCTGAACAGCATTATCATAGCTAATGAGTCCTTCCTTCGCTGTGACTCGAGCATACAGCTGACACCCATTCACAACACACACACACACACACACTGACACCCATTCACAACACACACACACTGACACCCATTCACAACACACACACACACACACACACACACACACACACACACACACACACACACACACACACACACACACACACACACACACACACACACACACACACACACACACACACACACACACACACACAGAGGGGACCTGTGTGACATGCCCAGACCTGTTTGTTTCCAGATGACAGAATGCTTAACCCCCTCTAACATTCCGATTTTATTTTCTCGTTGTCTTCCTCAAAAGGCAGGAGGACAGCAGTAGGTCGGACATTTAAAGGGGTCGGGGAGAATGAAAAGGGGTGAAGTAAGAGCTCTTGATGTCAAGTATCTTCTTAGTCATCCTAATAAAAACACGACAAATAAGATGTTGCCCTGTTTGTAGTCATTATCAGTTGTTCCATGCTCTGAGCTGTTGCATTAAACATTAGACAGCCTCTGATGTCTGCTTAACACTTTAATTCTCCCCTCAGTATTCAGCCTGTCATAGTCAAATCAGCCAAGCACACAAAGCTCTGATTCCCAAATGGCACCCTATTCCCTATTTAGTGCACTCCTTTTAACCTGGGTCCTGGTCAAGAGTAGTGTACGACGTAGGGAAAAGGGTGTCATTTGGGACAAAGTCAAAGAAGAGCAAGGAGAGATGAGGCGCGTAGCGGCGTAGCACTGAGCCGGGGCGTTGTCATCAGTGGCTCACTACCCTCGCACTTCCACCTCCCTTTACACAGAGCTCAGCCCTGCCAGTATCTTCAACCTCTCCTTACACAGAGCTCAGCCCTGCCTGTATCTTCAACCTCTCCTTACACCGAGCTAAGCCCTGCCTGTATCTTCAACCTCCCCTTACACCGAGCTCAGCCCTGCCTGTATCTTCAACCTCTCCTTACACAGAGCTCAGCCCTGCCTGTATCTCAACCTCCCCTTACACCGAGCTCAGCCCTGCCTGTATCTTCAACCTCTCCTTACACAGAGCTCAGCCCTGCCTGTATCTTCAACCTCCCCTTACACAGAGCTCAGCCCTGCCTGTATCTTCAACCTCTCCTTACACAGAGCTCAGCCCTGCCAGTATCTTCAACCTCTCCTTACACAGAGCTCAGCCCTGACTGTATCTTCAACCTCCCCTTACACCGAGCTCAGCCCTGCCAGTATCTTCAACCTCTCCTTACACAGAGCTCAGCCCTGACTGTATCTTCAACCTCCCCTTACACCGAGCTCAGCCCTGCCTGTATCTTCAACCTCCCCTTACACCGAGCTCAGCCCTGCCTGTATCTTCAACCTCCCCTTACACCGAGCTCAGCCCTGCCTGTATCTTCAACCTCTCCTTACACCGAGCTAAGCCCTGCCTGTATCTTCAACCTCCCCTTACACCGAGCTCAGCCCTGCCTGTATCTTCAACCTCTCCTTACACCGAGCTAAGCCCTGCCTGTATCTTCAACCTCCCCTTACACCGAGCTCAGCCCTGCCTGTATCTTCAACCTCCCCTTACACCGAGCTCAGCCCTGCCTGTATCTTCAACCTCTCCTTACACCGAGCTCAGCCCTGCCTGTATCTTCAACCTCCCCTTACACAGAGCTCAGCCCTGCCTGTATCTTCAACCTCTCCTTACACCGAGCTCAGCCCTGCCTGTATCTTCAACCTCCCCTTACACAGAGCTCAGCCCTGCCTGTATCTTCAACCTCCCCTTACACCGAGCTCAGCCCTGCCTGTTTCTTCAACCTCCCCTTACACAGAGCTCAGCCCTGCCTGTATCTTCAACCTCCCCTTACACAGAGCTCAGCCCTGCCTGTATCTTCAACCTCCCCTTACACCGAGCTCAGCCCTGCCTGTTTCTTCAACCTCCCCTTACACAGAGCTCAGCCCTGCCTGTTTCTTCAACCTCCCCTTACACAGAGCTCAGCCCTGCCTGTATCTTCAACCTCCCCTTACACCGAGCTCAGCCCCGCCTGTATCTTCAACCTCCCCTTACACCGAGCTCAGCCCCGCCTGTATCTTCAACCTCCCCTTACACAGAGCTCAGCCCTGCCTGTATCTTCAACCTCCCCTTACACCGAGCTCAGCCCTGCCTGTTTCTTCAACCTCCCCTTACACAGAGCTCAGCCCTGCCTGTATCTTCAACCTCCCCTTACACCGAGCTCAGCCCTGCCTGTATCTTCAACCGCTCCTTCCACAGAGCTCAGCCCTGCCTGTATCTTCAACCTCTCCTTACACCGAGCTCAGCCCTGTGAGCATCTTCAACCTCTCCTTACACAGAGCTTAGCCCTGCCTGTATCTTCAACCTCTCCTTACACAGAGCTCAGCCCTGCCTGTATCTTCAACCTCCCCTTACACAGAGCTTAGCCCTGCCTGTATCTTCAACCTCTCCTTACACAGAGCTCAGCCCTGCCTGTATCCTCAACCTCCCCTTACACAGAGCTCAGCCCTGCCTGTATCTTCAACCTCCCCTTACACAGAGCTCAGCCCCGCCTGTATCTTCAACCTCCCCTTACACAGAGCTCAGCCCTGCCTGTATCTTCAACCTCTCCTTACACAGAGCTCAGCCCTGCCTGTATCTTCAACCTCCCCTTACACAGAGCTCAGCCCTGCCTGTATCTTCAACCTCCCCTTACACAGAGCTCAGCCCTGCCTGTATATGCTTGGGGAAAGAAGAAGTGACACTCAAATTCAATCTTCTTCAGCCGCCACTGTGGCCAGGCGGCCTATCTTCCCAGCGCAGGGTGAGGGTGGCAGGCATGCAGAGCGTCGATAGCAGGCCTCTTCAAAAGGAACCAGCTTCTGAGCCACTGGAGCCGCAACAATAGAGCCCTCTTCTGTCAACAAAGAGGGAGACTAGAGAGCCCAGATATCTACTCTACTGAAAGATTAACAATGGTAAATCCTTTAGGCCCCTCCTTTCTTTTCAGTTTTTTTTTTTACATGTATGATTTATTTTAGAAGTTATTTACAGGACACTGATCTCCGAGGCTGAATTGGAACAAGAGATTAGCTCCATTTAAAGGGGAAAAGGGCCGTTTTCCCTCTGGATGATAGAGGTTTCTTTGTAGAACTCGGACAATGGTGTGGAACGCCTTGTAATAAGGATATTTCAGAGACTCTCACACTTGTTTGCAAAGCTTTCAGACATAAAAATAAATAAATAAATAAATGTAGTTTAATATAAAGTGTTCATCCAGTGAGTGGTTTTGACTGGGGGTGTGTTTGCAGTGGCTTCATGCACTCCAAACATCTGAGGAGGCACAAAGTGAGTGAGGATTGGTTCGGGTAGTGGTCCTAAAGGGGGTGGGGTCCTGAGGGGGGGTGTTCTGATGGAGGCGGAGTCCAGAGGGGGTGGTCCTAAAGGGGGTGGGGTCCTGAGGGGGGGTGTTCCGATTGGGGCGGAGTCCAGAGGGGGGTGGTCCTAAGGGGGGTGGGGCCCTGAGGAGGGTGGTTCTGAAGGGGTGGTCCTGAGGGGGTGGTCCTTTGGGGGTGGTACCTAAGAGGGTGGTCCTGAGGGGGGTGGGGTCCTGAGGGGGTGGTACCTAAGAGGGTGGTCCTGAGGGGGTGGTCCTAAGGGGGGTGGGGCCCTGAGGAGGGTGGTTCTGAAGGGGGTGGTCCTGAAGGGGGTGGTCCTTTGGGGGGTGGGGTCCTGAGGGGGGTGGTACCTAAGAGGGTGGTCCTGAGGGGGTGAGGTTCTGAGGGAGGTGGTCCTTTTTCAAACACCTGAAACAGCTTTTTCCTGCAAACTAGAGCCATAATTAACATGGATAATTCTAGGTCAAAAATATGTTTATTATTCTGCATATCTAAGCAAACCTCCTCAAAAGAAATGTGATTAGTCACATGCTTCATAAAGAACAAGGTGCACACTGACAGTGAAATGCTGACTTACGGGTCCCTTTCCAACAATGCAGAGGTAAAGGTCAACTCATATCAATGAAATGTAATAGTGACTTGAGAAATAAATACACAGTGAATGACGAAATAAAATAACAAGTAGAAATAACATGGCTATTGACAGGGAGTACCAGGTAATAACATGGCTATATACAGGAAGTACCAGGTAATAACATGGCTATATACAGGAAGTACCAGGTAATAACATGGCTATATACAGGAAGTACCAGGTAATAACATGGCTATATACAGGAAGTACCAGGTAATAACATGGCTATATACAGGAAGTACCAGGTAATAACATGGCTATATACAGGAAGTACCAGGTAATAACATGGCTATATACAGGAAGTACCAGGTAATAACATGGCTATATACAGGAAGTACCAGGTAATAACATGGCTATATACAGGAAGTACCAGGTAATAACATGGCTATATACAGGAAGTACCAGGTAATAACATGGCTATATACAGGAAGTACCAGGTAATAACATGGCTATATATACAGGAAGTACCAGGTAATATACAGGAAGTACCAGGTAATAACATGGCTATATACAGGAAGTACCAGGTAATAACATGGCTATATACAGGAAGTACCAGGTAATATCATGGCTATATACAGGAAGTACCAGGTAATAACATGGCTATATACAGGAAGTACCAGGTAGTACCAGGTAATAACATGGCTATATACAGGTAATAACATGGCTAGTACCAGGTAATAACATGGCTATATACAGGAAGTACCAGGTAATAACATGGCAATATACAGGAAGTACCAGGTAATAACATGGCTATTGACAGGGAGTACCAGGTAATAACATGGCTATATACAGGAAGTACCAGGTAATAACATGGCTATTGACAGGAAGTACCAGGTAATAACATGGCTATATACAGGAAGTACCAGGTAATAACATGGCTATATACAGGCCAGGTAATATGGCTACAGGAAGTACCAGGTAATAACATGGCTATATACAGGAAGTACCAGGTAATAACATGGCTATATACAGGAAGTACCAGGTAATAACATGGCTATTGACAGGAAGTACCAGGTAATAACATGGCTATATACAGGAAGTACCAGGTAATAACATGGCTATATACAGGAAGTACCAGGTAATAACATGGCTATATACAGGAAGTACCAGGTAATAACATGGCAATATACAGGAAGTACCAGGTAATAACATGGCTATATACAGGAAGTACCAGGTAATAACATGGCTATATACAGGGAAGTACCAGGTAATAACATGGCTATATACAGGAAGTACCAGGTAATAACATGGCTATATACAGGAAGTACCAGGTAATAACATGGCAATATACAGGAAGTACCAGGTAATAACATGGCTATATACAGGAAGTACCAGGTAATAACATGGCTATATACAGGAAGTACCAGGTCATAACATGGCTATATACAGGAAGTACCAGGTAATAACATGGCTATATACAGGAAGTACCAGGTAATAACATGGCTATATACAGGAAGTACCAGGTAATAACATGGCTATATACAGGAAGTACCAGGTAATAACATGGCTATATACAGGAAGTACCAGGTAATAACATGGCTATATACAGGAAGTACCAGGTAATAACATGGCTATATACAGGAAGTACCAGGTAATAACATGGCTATATACAGGGAGTACCAGGAAATAACATGGCTATATACAGGAAGTACCAGGTAATAACATGCCTATTGACAGGGAGTACCAGGTGATAACATGGCTATATACAGGAAGTACCAAGTAATAACATGGCTATATACAGGAAGTACCAGGTAATAACATGGTTATATACAGGAAGTACCAGGTAATAACATGGCTATATACAGGAAGTACCAGGTAATAACATGGCTATTGACAGGGAGTACCAGGTAATAACATGGCTATATACAGGAAGTACCAAGTAATAACATGGCTATATACAGGAAGTACCAGGTAATAACATGGCTATATACAGGAAGTACCAGGTAATAACATGGCTATATACAGGAAGTAAAAGTACTGAGTCGATGTGCAGGGGAACCAGGTAATAACATGGCTATATACAGGAAGTACCAGGTAATAACATGGCTATATACAGGAAGTAAAAGTACTGAGTCGATGTGCAGGGGAACCAGGTAATAACATGGCTATATAATTGAAGTACCAGGTAATAACATGGCTATATACAGGAAGTACCAGGTAATAACATGGCTATATACAGGAAGTAAAAGTACTGAGTCGATGTGCAGGGGAACCAGG
>NW_026285022.1:0-7500 GCF_023373465.1 Oncorhynchus keta | reverse complement strand
TCTATCATATTAAATTACATAATACTATACATTACTATAGTACTACTATGCATTACTATTTTAATATTATACATTAATATAGTAATACTATATTTTACATGACTATATAAATAATATATATTACAATAATAATATAGATTATTAAATGAATACTGTATATTATCATATTAATATTATACATTAATATAGTAATACCATATTTTTACGTTACTATATAAATAATATATATTACAATAATAATATAGATTATTAAATGAATACTATACATTATCAAATTAATATCATACATTACTATATTAATACAATATATTACAATAATATTATAAATTATTAAATGAATACTATACATTATTATATTAATATTATACATTACTACATTAATACAATATATTACAATAATAATATATTATTAAATGAATTATTCTACATTATCATATTAATATCATACATTACTATATTTGCACAATATATTATAATAATATTATATTATTAAATGAATTCTATACATTATTAAATGAATACTATACATTATCATATTAATATCATACATTACTATATTAATACAATATATACAATAATTTATAAATTATTAAATGAATACTATACATTATTATTTATATTTTACATTACTATATTAATACAATATATTACAAATAATAATATAGATTATTAAATAAGATACTACATTTTATATTAATACAATATATTACAATAATAATATAAATTATTAAATGAATACTATACATTATTATATTAATATATATTCATTACTATATTAATACAATATATTTCAATAATAATATAGATTATTAAATGAATACTATACATTGTTAAATTTATATTGGGCCACATTATACATTATTATATTAATATTATACATTATTATATTAATACAATATATTACAATAATAATATAGATTATTAAATGAATACTATACATTATTATATTAATATCATACATTACTATATTAATACAATATATTACAATAATAATATAGATTATTAAATGAATACTATACATTACTATATTAATACAATATATTACAATAATAATATGCACTACTGTTGACTAGATCCTTATGGGAGGTAGGTGCCCTACTGTTGACTAGATCCCTATGGGGAGGTAGTGCACTACATAGTGAGTAGGGTATCATTTGAGATGCACCCAGTGACTGATTCATCCTTCATGGATTTTCTCTGCTGAACAAATGATCCCATCAGGCAGGTGGGGATTGACTACGGAACTATTTTCTGTATCACACAGTCACATACACAGGGGGCATGGATACACACACACAGTTTTCAATCCATCGCGTGCCGCTCTGTCCTGTTTTTCAATTCTTCAAGTACTGTGTGAGACGTCAAATAAAACATATTTTAATCTAAGTCGGCACTATATAGGGCCCGTAGGGCTCCGTTCAACAGTAAGGGCACTACCTCCCATAAGGATCTAGTCAACAGTAGGGCACTACCTCCCCATGGGATCTGAACCAACAGTAGATTTTCACCTCCCCCATAAGGATCTAGTCAACAGTAGGCACAAGCCTCCCCATAAGGATCTAGTCAACAGTGGGCACCCTACCTCCCCCATAAGGATCTAGTCAACAGTAGGGCACTACCTCCCCCATAAGGATCTAGTCAACAGTAGAATTTTCCTCCCCCATATGATCTAGTCAACAGTAGGGGCACTACCCCCATAAGGATCTGGTCAACAGTGGGCGCCACCTCCCCATAAGGATCTAGTCAACAGTAGGGCACTACCTCCCCATAAGGATCTGGTCAACAGTAGGGCGCCACCTCCCCATAAGGATCTAGTCAACAGTAGGGCACTACCTCCCCATAAGGATCTGGTCAACAGTAGGGCCACTACCTCCCCATAAGGATCTAGTCAACAGTAGGGCACTACCTCCCCATAAGGATCTAGTCAACAGTAGGGGCACTACCTCCCCATAAGGATCTGGTCAACAGTAGTGCACTACCTCCCCATATGGATCTGGTCAACAGTAGGCACTACCTCCCCATAAGATCTGGTCAACAGTAGGGGCACTGCCTCCCCCATATAGGATCTAGTCAACAGTAGGGCACTACCTCCCCCATAAGGATCTAGTCAACAGTAGGGCACTACCTCCCCATAAGGATCTGGTCAACAGTAGTGCACTACCTCCCCCATATGGATCTAGTCAACAGTAGGGCACAACCTCCCCATATGGATCTGGTCAACAGTAGGGCACTACCTCCCCATAAGGATCTGGTCAACAGTAGGGCACTACCTCCCCATAAGGATCTAGTCAACAGTAGGGCACAACCTCCCCATAAGGATCTGGTCAGTCACTACCTCCATATGATAGTAGGGCACTACCTCCCCATAAGGATCTAGTCAACAGTAGGGCACTACCTCCCCATAAGGATCTAGTCAACAGTAGGGCACTACCTCCCCATAAGGATCTAGTCAACAGTAGGCACTACCTCCCCATAAGGATCCCCATAAGGATCTAGTCAACAGTAGGGCACTACCTCCCCATAAGGATCTAGTCAACAGTAGGGCACTACCTCCCCCATAAGGATCTAGTCAACAGTAGGGGCACTACCTCCCCATAAGGATCTAGTCAACAGTAGGGCACTACCTCCCCGCTAAGGATCTAGTCAACAGTAGGGCACTATGTATGGAATAGGGGTGTGGTACGTAGGCCTCCTCTCTGATACTTTGTCTTTGTATTCCATTAAATAATCTGATGAAGCTGCATAATGTGGTTGAGCTCCTTCGATGACCTGTCTGCTATTTTCTCCTCTTCAGTCAGTGTCTACCTGCCTCTCTGTTACTTTTTATTTTTATTCATTTATTGCACCTTTATTTAACCAGGTAGGCTAGTTGAGAACACCTTTATTTAACCAGGTAGGCTAGTTGAGAACACCTTTATTTAACCAGGTAGGCTAGTTGAGAACACCTTTATTAAACCAGGTAGGCTAGTTGAGAACATCTTTATTTAACCAGGTAGGCTAGTTGACAACACCTTTATTTAACCAGGTAGGCTGGTTGACAGCACCTTTATTTAACCAGGTAGGCTAGTTGACAACACCTTTATTTAACCAGGTAGGCTAGTTGAGAACACCTTTATTTAACCAGGTAGGCTAGTTGAGAACACCCTTTATTAAACCAGGTAGGCTAGTTGAGAACACCTTTATTTAACCAGGTAGGCTAGTTGAGAACACCTTTATTCCCAACCAGGTAGACTAGTTGAGAACACCTTTATTTAACCAGGTGGGCTAGTTGAGAACACCTTTATTAACCAGGTAGGCTAGTTGAGAACACCTTTATTAAACCAGGTAGGCTAGTTGAGAACACCTTTATTTAACCAGGTAGGCTGGTTGAGAACACCTTTATTAAACCAGGTAGGCTAGTTGAGGAACACCTTTATTTATCAGGTAGGCTAGTTGAGACACCTTTATTAAACCAGGTAGGCTAGTTGAGAACACCTTTATTTAACCAGGTAGGCTAGTTGAGAACACCTTTATTTAACCAGGTAGACTAGTTGAGAACACCTTTTATTTAACCAGGTAGGCTAGTTGAGAACACCTTTATTTTTAACCAGTAGGCTAGTTGACAACACCTTTATTTAACCAGGTAGGCTAGTTGAGAAACACCTTATTTAACCAGGTAGGCTAGTTCAGAACACCTTTATTTAACCAGGCAGGCTAGTTGAGAACACCTTTATTTAACCAGGTAGGCTAGTTGAGAACACCTTTATTTAACCAGGCAGGCTAGTTGAGAACACCTTTATTTAACCAGGTAGGTGGTTGAGAACACCTTTATTTAACCAGGTAGGCTAGTTGAGAACACCTTTATTTAACCAGGGTAGGCTAGTTGAGAACACCTTTATTTAACCAGGTAGGCTAGTTGAGAACACCTTTATTTAACCAGGTAGGCTAGTTGAGAACAAGTTCTCATTTACAACTGCCACCAGGCCAAGATAAAGCAAAGCAGTGAGACACAAAACAACAACACAGAGTTACACATGGAGTAAAACAACAACACAGAGTTACACATGGAGTAAACAACAACACAGAGTTACACATGGAGTAAACAACAACACAGAGTTACACATGGAGTAAACAACAACACAGAGTTACACATGGAGTAAACAACAACACAGAGTTACACATGGAGTAAACAACAACACAGAGTTACACATGGAGTAAACAACAACACAGAGTTACACATGGAGTAAACAACGACACAGAGTTACACATGGAGTAAACAACAACACAGAGTTACACATGGAATAAACAACAACACAGAGTTACATGGAGTAAACAACAACACAGAGTTACACATGGAGTAAACAACAACACAGAGTTACACATGGAGTAAACAACAACAACACAGAGTTACACATGGAATAAACAACAACACAGAGTTACACATGGAGTAAACAACAACACAGAGTTACACATGGAGTAAACAACAACACAGAGTTACACATGGAGTAAACAACAACACAGAGTTACACATGGAGTAAAACAACACAGAGTTACACATGGAGTAAACAACAACACAGAGTTACACATGGAGTAAACAACAACACAGAGTTACACATGGAGTAAACAACAACACAGAGTTACACATGGAGTAAACAACAACACAGAGTTACACATGGAGTAAACAACAACACAGAGTTACACATGGAATAAACAACAACACAGAGTTACACACATGGAGTAAACAACAACACAGAGTTACACATGGAGTAAACAACAACACAGAGTTACACATGGAGTAAAACATGGAGTAAACAACAACACAGAGTTACACATGGAGTAAACAACAACACAGAGTTACACATGGAGTAAACAACAACACAGAGTTACACATGGAGTAAACAACAACACAGAGTTGCACATGGAGTAAAACATGGAGTAAACAACAACACAGAGTTACACATGGAGTAAACAACGACACAGAGTTACACATGGAGTAAACAACAACACAGAGTTACACATGGAGTAAACAACAACACAGAGTTACACATGGAGTAAACAACAACACAGAGTTACACATGGGTAAACAACAACAACACAGAGTTACACATGGAATAAACAACAACACAGAGTTACACATGGAGTAAACAACAACACAGAGTTACACATGGAGTAAACAACAACACAGAGTTACACATGGAGTAAACAACAACACAGAGTTACACATGGAGTAAACAACAACACAGAGTTACACATGGAATAAACAACAACACAGAGTTACACATGGAGTAAACAACAACACAGAGTTACACATGGAATAAACAACAACACAGAGTTACACATGGAGTAAACAACAACACAGAGTTACACATGGAGTAAAACATGGAGTAAACAACAACACAGAGTTACATGGAGTAAACAACAACACAGAGTTACACATGGAGTAAACAACAACACAGAGTTACACATGGAGTAAACAACACAGAGTTGCACATGGAGTAAAACATGGGTAAACAACAACACAGAGTTACACATGGAGTAAACAACAACACAGAGTTACACATGGAATAAACAACAACACAGAGTTACACATGGAGTAAACAACAACACAGAGTTACACATGGAGTAAACAACAACACAGAGTTACACATGGAGTAAACAACAACAACACAGAGTTACACATGGAATAAACAACAACACAGAGTTACACATGGAGTAAACAACAACACAGAGTTACACATGGGTAAACAACAACACAGAGTTACATGGAGTAAACAACAACACAGAGTTACACATGGAGTAAAAAACAACACAGAGTTACACATGGAGTAAACAACAACACAGAGTTACACATGGAGTAAACAACAACACAGAGTTACACATGGAGTAAACAACAACACAGAGTTACACATGGAGTAAACAACAACACAGAGTTACACATGGAGTAAACAACAACACAGAGTTACACATGGAATAAACAACAACACAGAGTTACACATGGAGTAAACAACAACACAGAGTTACACATGGAATAAACAACAACACAGAGTTACACATGGAGTAAACAACAACACAGAGTTACACATGGAGTAAACAACAACACAGAGTTACACATGGAGTAAAACATGGAGTAAACAACAACACAGAGTTACACATGGAGTAAACAACAACACAGAGTTACACATGGAGTAAACAACAACACAGAGTTACACATGGAGTAAACAACAACACAGAGTTGCACATGGAGTAAAACATGGAGTAAACAACAACACAGAGTTACACATGGAGTAAACAACAACACAGAGTTACACATGGAGTAAACAACAACACAGAGTTACACATGGAGTAAAACATGGAGTAAACAACAACACAGAGTTACACATGGAGTAAACAACAACACAGAGTTACACATGGAGTAAACAACAACACAGAGTTACACATGGAGGCAAACAACAACACAGAGTTACACATGGAGTAAAACATGGAGTAAACAACAACACAGAGTTACACATGGAGTAAACAACAACACAGAGTTACACATGGAATAAACAACAACACAGAGTTACACATGGAGTAAACAACAACACAGAGTTACACATGGAATAAACAACAACACAGAGTTACACATGGAATAAACAACAACACAGAGTTACACATGGAGTAAACAACAACACAGAGTTACACATGGAGTAAACAACAACACAGAGTTACACATGGAATAAACAACAACACAGAGTTACACATGGAATAAACAACAACACAGAGTTACACATGGAGTAAAACATGGAGTAAAAAAACAAACATAAAGTCTATATCCAGTGTGTGCAAATGTAGTAAGATTAGGGAGGTAAGGAAATGAATAGACCGTAGTGGTGAAATAATTACAGTTTAACACTTAAACATGGGGAGTGATAGATGTGCAGAAGATGAATGTGCAAGTAGAAGATATTAAGGTGCAAAGCATTGTCTCTCCGTTTGCCTCCTTGAGCATTGTCAGTCTGAAGCCTTGTGAAAAGACTCCTATCTAAGAAAGTTCTGTTAGAACACTGACACTCTCTTGGCAGAGACGGTCTCCGTTAACACCTGTTAATAACCCATTGTCAGATCTCCACATGTGTCTGTCTGTCAGTCTGTGTGCTGCTCTCATGTCCAACAATAGACTGGCCCAAGAATAAAGTGTTCGAACGTCTGGTAACCAAACCCTAACCACAGAGTTGTCAGTCTACTGAACAATAACAGAGTTGTCAGTCTACTAAACAATAACAGAGTTGTCAGTCTACTAAACAAGAGAGTTGTCAGTCTACTAAACAATAACAGAGTTGTCAGAGTTGTCAGCTCACTAAACCCTAACCACAGAGTTGTCAGTCTACAAACCCTAACCACAGAGTTGTCAGTCTACCAAACCCAACCACAGGAGTTGTCAACCAAACAGAGTTGTCAGTCTACCAAACCCTAACCACAGAGTTGTCAGTCTACCAAACCCTAACCACAGAGTTGTCAGTCTACCAAACCCTAACCACAGAG
>NW_026285021.1:0-5634 GCF_023373465.1 Oncorhynchus keta | reverse complement strand
GAGAGAAGAGACACACACACTGACACATGTACTATGAGTTTATTGATATTTTGGCTCTATATTATATATGTAATAGTAATTAACCCTTAGGATGTTTGACAGCCAGGCACGTATATTTTTCAATATAAGTAATTACACTTTCATAAGGTATTATGAGCCAATGGTTATCTATTAGGCATTTATTCAGTAATCTTTCTTCTTTATCTAATAAATGTGTTTATTCATTCACATTTGGATGTTGCCGGGCCCAGCACAGGCAGTGTGTTCCCCTGGTTTTCTGATACCAGTGCTGTGGGAAAGGATGCTAGGCTTAGCAGAGACAGCTCAGAGGTGAGTGCAGTGAGACAGAGTGACAACAGAGGAGAACAAGGAGAATTAGAAACATACAGACAGTGAATGACATACCAACGGACAGACAGACAGTCAGACAGAGAGTGAGAGAGAGAGAGACAGCAGATGTAGAGGCATACTCCACAACAGGGAGGCAATAACATAGGCAACTATAGTATGGCACTAAAGTACCAACTCGGTGGCCTTGTGTCCACCCTGAGATTGGAAGGTTATGAGTTCAATCCCTGTCTGAGTCATACCAAAGAATGTGAAAATGGGACCTGATGCCATTCCACTTGGCACTCAGCATTAAGGAGATTGTGGGTATGGCCTAGCGGTATACTAGCATCCTGTCCAGGGGGTGTACTTGCACACTACAGAAAACAGGAGATAAGCTCCTGCTCCTATTAGCCATTAGCTACTTACTTACTTTTAGTACATTATACTGCAACAGTCCTCCTTATTTTAGACTAATCAGAAAACAAGTGCCTTTGAGATGACAGGCCTTTGGGTGAGCGATTGTCGGCAAAAGAAAACAGAGAAAAACATCCCAGGGACACAAGAAGAGAGAGAAGGGAGAGGAGAGAGAGCTCTCTGAGGGAGAGGAGCACGGTGCCCCAAAGTGCTTTAGACACTTGAAAGGCTTTGTCTGCTGGAGCCCTGGGGTAACCAATCCCCACTCAGGATGAGGGCCATTGGTCCAGAAATAAACAAGGCCATGGAAACAGAAGGAAGTGTTTAAGTCAGTGGAGGATGGATTGGGATGGATGGATGGATAAAGAGGTGGGTTGTGGGAGATGAGGCGTTAATCAAATGATGAAGAAGTTTGGGCGGAGCAATGTGGAGGAAGAACTTGAGGGGGGAGGGGAGGAAGTGGGGAGGAAGAACGAGGGGTGGAGAGGATGTGAAAGCTGAAGGACAGATAATTGATAACAGATTACATAGTCATTAGTCTCAGGTGCAAGCTGAGCTACTCACCAGGATGTTGAAATCCTGAGCTAATTGCACAATGGGTAACATAGGCCTGACTGGGGATCTTTTGTTACTCCATCTGCATCCCAAATGGTACCCTATGCCCTATATAGTACACTACTTTTGAACAGGGCACATAGGGTTCTGGTCAAAAGTAGTGCACAACTGTATGTAAATAAATAGGATACCATTTCAGGACAATAGCCCAGGGTTTCCATCTCAGACAGCCTGGCCATCAGGCAGTCATTATAATCCAATTATGGGACTGGGAGACAAGACAGGCAGCATCTGAGAATGGGCTTTGGTCATTTTATCAAGTCCAGTGCGTAGATGAATATGAATAGAAATATTGAATATGTAAAATATTTAGCTCGAACATTAGGGTGAAAGTCTTTGATTTGTAGAAGTTTTGAAGCTGGATTCTGCTGGAATACACATACACACACAGTTCTGAGAGAGAGAGGCAAAGAGAGAGAGAGAGACAGTGGGTGCCTAATGGTTAGAGCTAATACTTTGCCTGTTAGCAGCTGCATGTTGCAGTCTGAGGTAGAGCATGGGAGCCGACCCATATGTGAAAGGCTGCATTGAGTACAGAATATTATGTTGTCAAGCAAAACAAATGTGTATATGGTGAATTGATGACAGAATTAATACACTATATTTGTTATTGTCGCTTTTCACATTTATGTATTTCCCGATAATGTTCTACACCCATCATAAATCCCCTCTATCCCTCCATCCTTCTCTCCTCTCTGTCCAATCCAGGGATAGCAGGAAGTCTCCAGATGGTTTAACACTTGTCAGCGTGACCCTGTGACCCCAGATGCTGTCCAGATGCAGGTCAAGTTGTGGGGTGTGGGCCTCTGTCCAACTGACTTATGGCCCATCGTAAAAACTCTCAACGGAAAGAAAGGAGAGAGCCGAACTCTAGACACCACCTAGCAGAATGAGCCTCATGAAATCACTAAAAGATTGAATTCCAGAGTTCAAGTTCAGCCTTTGCTTCGTAGGTTGTGCTTGGTCTGTTTTTTATGGTGTCACCAGTGGTAAACTCAACACGTTAGTCTGAGACAAGCCACGTCACAAGGTGTTCCTACTCAATGTATGGTTAAGAAGTGAGGGGCAGGTTAGAGTTTCCTAAAGGTTCCAAAGAGAAAAAGAAAACACTGCACTTTAGTATGGTATGAGTGTTAATAACAATTGCCATGTTCTAGCACATCTCTTGGAAAAAACAACAGATTACAAACCATTGACTAGTGGAGATTGGATTGGATTTATGCAGACATCAAAAAGGACCTCAGTGTCACCTTTATCCTGCATAACATAACAAAAGCAGACTCTATCCATTTATTGTGAATCCATACAGATATACTGTTGACTATCCCAATGGACACACTCCACTCCATGAATTGGCCTACGTAGCAGAAGCGACCATACCATCTGTCAAGTGAACAAGTGCTGCTGTATAAATGTATAAGGTGCAGCATCGAGTCTGAGTCAGACTGCTCATTTAAAGACATCTAACGTGTTTCTGTTTTTCTTTTGTAATTAACCACCGTGGTTTCAATGGTCCCTGAGCGGAGGATGACTGGGCTAATAGAAATAAAGTGTGTTTAATGGCCAAACAGTGACAGGCTATACTATTTACCTCTTCAGACCCCTGCCGGAACACCCCTTCACCGCCAGCGACCATTTTCTAAGCAACAGCTATAAAAGCCAATGAACCAGAGGAATATGTTTGCCATATGGCCTTTGATTGTTAAGCGGAGAAATAGAAGGAGTGACGGAGAGAGAGGTATTAAGGGGTCTGGAGGTAGGGGGGTTGGGGTGGCTGAATTCCCCTGTTGCCGGGGGCCATGCCGGGATCCTGTAAATGGCAGCAGTGTGAACATTATCCAGATGGACGGATGGAGTGTGTGTGTGTGTGTGTGTGTGTGTGTGTGTGTGTGTGTGTGTGTGTGTGTGTGTGTGTGTGTGTGTGTGTGTGTGTGTGTGTGTGTGTGTGTGTGTGTGTGTGTGTGTGTGTGTGTGAACTGCAGCTGCAACAGTTCCTGAGAAGAGGAGATCTCTTTATGGAGAGACTCTGAGGGCCTCAGCCAATGGGGGTTAAACAAACCAATAGCTCAGTACCATAGAAAAACAATCCACCCATTATGGTATTATTGAATCCAAATTCCAGTTCTAGTGATTCTATTTCTATGCTCTGTACAAAACCATTGTTTAAACAAATCAGACTGATCACAAGGGGGACACACATCTGACAGCCTATCAACATCTGTGATTTTGAGTTATGGTCTACATTTAACCATTGAGTACGTGAGGCTATGTATGTGGGTGTGCGTTCACATATACCCATGTTTGTAAATACATGTAAGAATTGTGTGTGTGTTTCTTTTGGTTTTACTATACTTGTGAGGACCAGAAGTAAAAACAAGGAACATTCTGACAAGTGGGGACATCCCAGCTAACAGCAACTTTAGAGAACGTTTGTCACGTTCTGACCTTTATTTTCTGTGTTTTTGTATTTAGTTAGTATGGTCAGGGGCGTGAGTTGGGTGGGCAGTCTATGTTTTTTTTCTAGGTTTGGGAATTTCTATGTTTCGGCTAGTATGTGGTTCTCAATCAGAGGCAGGTGTCATTAGTTGTCTCTGATTGAGAACATACTTAGGTAGCCTGGGTTTCACTGTGTGTTTGTGGGTGATTGTTCCTGTCTCTGTGTGTGCACCAGATAGGACTGTTTTTGAGTTTTCACATTTCTTGTTTTTGTTAGTTTGTTCATGTGTACCCTTAATGTATTAAAAGTACCATGGACAATTACCACGCAGCGTATTGGTCCTCTGATCCAGTTTCGCCTCTCCTCTTCGGAAGAAGAGGAGGAAATTCATTACAGAATCACCCACCAAAATCGGACCAGCGGCGTGGTAAAGGACAGCGAAGAGAGCAGCAGCAGCATCAACAACAGAGGCCACCATCACAGGACTCCTGGACATGGGAGGAGATACTGAACGGAGAGGGACCCTGGGCACGGGCTGGGGGAAAATCGCAGCCCCAAAGCAGAGCTGGAGGCAGCGAAAGCTGAGCGCGGCAATATGAGGAGCCAGCACGGCAGTGCGACAGGCATGAGAGGCAGCCCCAAATTTTTTTTGGGGGGCACACGAGGTGTGGTACTAAGCCAGGTAGTAGACCTGAGCTCACTCCTCGTGTTCATGATAAACAGCGCATTACTGGTCAGGCACCGTGTTAGCGGTTGGCGCACTGGTGTCGCCAGTGTCCATAGCCCGGTCGCTATAGGGCAGCCCCCGAGAGTGCCATGCGAGTGTGGGCATTGAGCCAGGGCGTATGGTGCCTGCTCAGCGGGTCTGATCGCCGGTACGCAGTCTCGGGGTCAGGTTATCCTGCGCCGGCTCTGCGTGCTGTGTCTCCGGGGCGCTGGGAGGGGTGCAGTGCGTCCTCTGCCTGCGCTCCGCTCGCATTGCGGGCAACTGTGGGAGTGGAGCCTAGGGGAGAGGTGCGTGTAGTAAGCACTAGATCTTCCGTGCTTACCCGCAGCCCCGGTTCAGCCTGTGCCTGCACTCTGGGCGGTCCCGGGCTAGAGTAGTTGTCCAGCCTGGGAAGTGGTGCCAGGTTGCGCACCAGAGCTCCAGTGCTCCCCACAGCCCCGGGTCTTTCCAGGCTCCTCCTAACACCAGGCCTCTGAAGGTCTCCCCAGCCTGGTGGTTCCTGTGGCAGCCCACGCAGGGCTGTCTCTCAGTCTCCTCCCTGCAGGTGCTCCCGCCTGTCCGGGCGCCGCTGCCGGAGTGTCCCACCTGTCCGGCGCCGCTGCGGGCCTCCCCGCCTGTCCGGCGCCGCTGCGGAGCGTCCACCTGTCCGGCGCCACTGCCGGAGCCTCCCGCCTGTCTCTGCGCCCCGTTGCAGGCGTCCCGCCTGCCCAGCGCCGCTGCGGAGCGTCCCGCCTGTCCGCGCGCCGGAGAAAGGCGTCCCACCTGTCCCCGGCGCGCTGCGAGCCTCCACGCCTGTCCGGCGCGCTGCCGGAGCCCTCAGCCAAGAGGCGCCAGAGCCCCCAGCCCAGAGGCGCCAGAGCCCCTGCCCCTCTGTCCAGAGCTTCTGCCCCTCTGTCCCGAGCTGCCCCTCTGTCCAGTGGGGTCATGAGAGGGTTGCCATGGTGAAAGCCACGGAGGCGGACAATAAGCGGACTAAGACAATGGTGAAGTGAGGTCCGCGTCCCCGCGCCGAACCGCCACCGCGGACAGACGCCCACAGACCCTCCCCTATAGGTCAAGGTTTTGCGGCGGGTCCGCACCTTTGAGGGGGTACTGTCACGTTCTGACCTTT
>NW_026285020.1:0-7545 GCF_023373465.1 Oncorhynchus keta | reverse complement strand
GCAATACGCCTGACCTCATCTTTACTAGATGCTGTTCTTCCACTAACCTCATTGCAACTCCCCTCCAAGTCTCCGACCACTACCTTGTATCCTTTTCCCTCTCGCTCTCATCCAACACTTCCCACACTGCCCCTACTGGATGGTATCGCGCCGTCCCAACCTTCGCTCTCTCTCCCCGCTACTCTCTCCTCTTCCATCCTATCATCTCTTCCCTCTGCTCAAACCTTCTCCAACCTATCTCCTGATTCTGCCTCCTCAACCCTCCTCTCCTCCCTTTCTGCATCCTTTGACTCTCTATGTCCCCTATCTTCCAGGCCGGCTCGGTCCTCCCTCCCGCCTCCGTGGCTCGACGACTCATTGCGAGCTCACAGAACAGGGCTCCGGGCAGCCGAGCGGAAATGGAGGAAAACTCGCCTCCCTGCGGACCTGGCATCCTTTCGCTCCCTCCTCTCTACATTTTCCTCCTCTGTCTCTGCTGCTAAAGCCACTTTCTACCACTCTAAATTCCAAGCATCTGCCTCTAACCCTAGGAAGCTCTTTGCCACCTTCTCCTCCCTCCTGAATCCTCCCCCCCCCTCCTCCTCTCTGCAGATGACTTCGTCAACCATTTTGAAAAGAAGGTCGACGACATCCGATCCTCGTTTGCTAAGTCAAACGACACCGCTGGTTCTGCTCACACTGCCCTACCCGGTGCTCTGACCTCTTTCTCCCTCTCTCTCCAGATGAAATCTCGCGTCTTGTGACGGCCGGCCGCCCAACAACCTGCCCGCTCGACCCTATCCCCTCCTCTCTTCTCCAGACCATTTCCGGAGACCTTCTCCCCTTACCTCTCCTCGCTCATCAACTCATCCCTGACCGCTGGCTACGTCCCTTCCGTCTTCAAGAGAGCGAGAGTTGCACCCCTTCTGAAAAAACCTACACTCGATCCCTCCGATGTCAACAACTACAGACCAGTATCCCTTCTTTCTTTCCTCTCCAAAACTCTTGAACGTGCCGTCCTTGGCCAGCTCTCCCGCTTATCTCTCTCAGAATGACCTTCTTGATCCAAATCAGTCAGGTTTCAAGACTAGTCATTCAACTGAGACTGCTCTTCTCTGTATCACGGAGGCGCTCCGCACTGCTAAAGCTAACTCTCTCTCCTCTGCTCTCATCCTTCTAGACCTATCGGCTGCCTTCGATACTGTGAACCATCAGATCTTCCTCTCCACCCTCTCCGAGTTGGGCATCTCCGGCGCGGCCCACGCTTGGATTGCGTCCTACCTGACAGGTCGCTCCTACCAGGTGGCGTGGCGAGAATCTGTCTCCTCACCACGCGCTCTCACCACTGGTGTCCCCCAGGGCTCTGTTCTAGGCCCTCTCCTATTCTCGCTATACACCAAGTCACTTGGCTCTGTCATAACCTCACATGGTCTCTCCTATCATTGCTATGCAGACGACACACAATTAATCTTCTCCTTTCCTCCTTCTGATGACCAGGTGGTGAATCGCATCTCTGCATGTCTGGCAGACATATCAGTGTGGATGACGGATCACCACCTCAAGCTGAACCTCGGCAAGACGGAGCTGCTCTTCCTCCCGGGGAAGGACTGCCCGCTCCATGATCTCGCCATCACGGTTGACAACTCCATTGTGTCCTCCTCCCAGAGCGCTAAGAACCTTGGCGTGATCCTGACAACACCCTGTCGTTCTCAACTAACATCAAGGCGGTGGCCCGTTCCTGTAGGTTCATGCTCTACAACATCCGCAGAGTACGACCCTGCCTCACACAGGAAGCGGCGCAGGTCCTAATCCAGGCACTTGTCATCTCCCGTCTGGATTACTGCAACTCGCTGTTGGCTGGGCTCCCTGCCTGTGCCATTAAACCCCTACAACTCATCCAGAACGCCGCAGCCCGTCTGGTGTTCAACCTTCCCAAGTTCTCTCACGTCACCCCGCTCCTCCGCTCTCTCCACTGGCTTCCAGTTGAAGCTCGCATCCGCTACAAGACCATGGTGCTTGCCTACGGAGCTGTGAGGGGAACGGCACCTCAGTACCTCCAGGCTCTGATCAGGCCCTACACCCAAACAAGGGCACTGCGTTCATCCACCTCTGGCCTGCTCGCCTCCCTACCACTGAGGAAGTACAGTTCCCGCCTCAGCCCAGTCAAAACTGTTCGCTGCTCTGGCTCCCCAATGGTGGAACACACTCCTCACGACGCCAGGACAGCGGAGTCAATCACCACCTTCCGGAGACACCTGAAACCCCACCTCTTTAAGGAATACCTAGGATAGGATAAAGTAATCCTTCTCACCCCCTTAAAAGATTTAGATGCACTATTGTAAAGTGGCTGTTCCACTGGATGTCATAAGGTGAATGCACCAATTTGTAAGTCGCTCTGGATAAGAGCGTCTGCTAAATGACTTAAATGTAAATGTAATGTAAATGACTAGTAATAAGTATCAAAAATGTGTTCTTTATTCTGTCAGTTAGATAGTCTGAGTTTAACCACGTGTTATGGTTAAGAATTGAGCAATGGGCTCAAACCTTAGCCCTCTCGTAATTGAGAGAAGCCTTAAGATAAATTCCCAAGGTGGGGTTCATATTCGGTAGAGCAGAAAGGGCGGTCCCATGACGCCAGATCAATGTCTGCGCTCATGGGGCAGGCCCATGGTCCATGGCTTAGTTAAACTCCAAAGGGAATTGGAGTTTCCTTCATTAAAACAGTTTAAAATCACATTATATAATTTCACAAATAGTTTAATCTTTACTCATTCATTTTATACAACAATTAGATGCATGCCTCACAACAGACTCTTGTATGAACAGGGTTATGGTAATGTGGCTGAATTGTCTCATGAGTTTCAGAAAATTGTACCAAACGGACCAGTTCGTAGCTTGCTACTTCACTGACCTTTTATACATCCCCCAGAAAATGCATATTGTTCAGTTCTCAAGTTCTGTGAGGTTGAATAAATTACTTTGTTCTCTCTATGAAATCTCACTCTCTCTCTATACTGTCTGGCCATGAGGAAGAATCTCCTCCCGGAATTTATGACCTGCCTAACAACAGCCTGGATGTAGGAGAGAGAGGGGGTTGTGCAGAGAGAGGGGATGGTGTTCGTGTACCCAAAGAGGGCAACGCCATGACACCTTGTTATTAGCTGCTCCATCACGTGGTGGGCCATGTCATAAATCCTACATTTGACTGTGTTATCCAACAATGAAACCTGTTTTATTTGCTTGCAAGCCTTCTCTCCGGTATTATACCCACTATCTGTTTAGTGGCGGGCAAAATCAGTTCCTCCCCAATTATGCACGGCTCCTCGGTAGGATGCCAAATAAAATAAAATTGTATTGGTCACATACACATGGTTAGCAGATGTTAATGTGAGTGTCGCGAAATGCTTGTGCTTCTAGTTCCGACAGTGCAGTAATATCTAACAGATAATATAACAATTCTCCAACAACTAGCTAATACACACAAATCTAAAGGGGTGAATGATAATAATTATATATAAGTACATGGCTGAGCAATGGCAGAGCAGCACAGGCAAGGTGCAGTAGATGGTATAAAATACAGTATATACATGTGATATGAGTAATGTTGTCACACCCTGATCTGCTTCACCTGTCCTTGTGCTTGTCTCCACCCCCTCCAGGTGTCACCCATCTTCCTCATTATTCCCTGGGTATTTATACCTGTGATTTCTGTCCGTGCCAGTTCGTCTTGTTTTGTCAAGTCAACCAGCGTGTTACAGTGTGTAACTCGTGCGCCTGCTTTTTCCTTTTCTCTGTTTTTGCTAGTCCTCCCGGTTTTGACCCTTGCCTGCATTGACTCTGAACCTGCCTGACCATACTGCCTGCCCTGACCTCGAGCCTGCATGCCACTCTGTACCTCCTGTACTCTGACCTTGTGATCTTTTGCCTGTCCACGACCATTCTCTCGCCTGCCCCTTGGATACTATTAAAAATCAGAGACTCGATCCATCTGCCTCCCCTGTCTGAATCTGGGTCTCGCCCTGTGCCATGTAAGACATGTAAACATTATTTAAAGTAGCATTGTTTAAAGTGACTAGTGATCCATTTATTAAAGTATCCAGTGATTGGGTCTCAGTGTAGGCAGCAGCCTCTCTTGTTCCTGTACCGGCATTTCACTTGTTTGATTGCCTTGCGGAGGGAATAACTACACCGTTTATATTAAGCCATATTTCCAGACCTCTTTCCATGGTTAAATGTGGTGTATTGTGCTTTCAGTTTTGCGCGAATGCCGATTATCTATTTGGCCTTCCTGTGACATTGGGTGCTGTTGGTGTCATGGAGGGCAGGTAGTTTTCCCCGGTTATACGTTTTGCAGACTGCACTACCCTCTGGAGAGCCTTGCGTTTGAGGGTGGTGCAGATGCCATTCCAGGCTGTGATTCAGCCAAACAGGATGCTCTTGATTGTGCATCTGTGTAAGTTTGTCAGGGTTTTGGGTGACATGCCACATTTCTTCAGCCTCCTGAGGTTGAAGACGTGCTGTTGTGTGTTCTTCACCACACTGTCTATGTGGGTGGATCATTTCTGTGATGTGTACGCCCAGGAACTTCTCCACTGCGTTCCCTTCGATGTGGATAGGATGGTCCCTCTGTTGTTTTCTGAATCCACGAGCATCTCCTTTGTTTTGTTGACGTTGAATGAGGTTGTTTTCCTGACACCACACCTCCTCCCTGTAGACTATCTCGTCATTGTTGGTGATCAGGCCCACTACTGTTGTGTCGTCTGCAAACTTTGATGATTGAGTTGGAGGCGTGCATGGCCACGCAGTCATGGGTGAACAGGGAGTACAGGAGAGGGCTGAGCTCACACCCTTGTGGAGCCCCAGTGTTGAGGTCAGTGAAGTGGAGGTGTTGTTTTCTACCTTCACCACCTGGGGGTGGCCCGTCGAAGTCCAGGACCCAGTTGTACGGGGCGGGGTTGAGACCCAGGTCCTCCAGCTTGATGATGAGCTTGGAGGGTACTATGGTGTTGAATGCTGAGCTTTAGTCAATGAAAAGCAGTCTTACATAGGTATTGTTTTTGTCCAGATAGGATATGGCAGTGTGCAGTGTGATGACGAGATCTAAGGATCTGTTGGAGCTAGTGTGGCCAGTGAGGTGGCAGTGATATGATTCTTGACTAGCCTCTCAAAGCACTTCATGATGACAGAAGTGAGTGCTACGGGGCGGTAGTAATTTAGTTCAGTTACCTTTGCCTTCTTGGGTACAAGATCAATGGTAGCCATCTTGAAGCATGTGGGGACAACAGACTGGGATAGGGAGCAATTGAATAAATCCATCAACACACCAGCCAGCTGCTCTGCGTATGTCTGAGGATGCGGCTAGTGATGCCGTCTGGGCCAGCATCCATGCGAGGCTTAACAAGTTTAAATTATTTACTCACGTCAGCCACGGAGAAGGAGAGGGGAGGATGCCGTCTTTGTTAGCGAGCCGCAATGGTGGCAATGTTGTTCTCTGAGGCTGACTGGAACATAGTCCAGTCCGTGTGATCAAAACAATCTTGAAGCGTGGCTTCCGATTGGTCAGACCAGCTTTGAATGGTTCTCGTCACTAGTACATCCTGTTAGAGTTTCCACCTATAAGATGGAACGAGCAAGATGACATCGTGGTCGGATTTGCTGAAGGGAGGGCGGGGGAGGGCTTTGTATGCGTCGCAGAAGTTAGAGTAGCAGTGGTCAAGAGTATTAGCCCTGCGAGTCATGCAATTAATATGCTGATAAATTTAGGCAGCCTTGTTCTCAAATTTGCTTTATTAAAATCCCCAGCTGCGATAAATGCAGCCTACGGATATATAGTTTCCAGTTTAAGTAGAGTCCAGTGAAGTTCCTTGAGGGCCGTCTTGGTGTTCGCTTGAGAGGGAATGTACCCAGCTGTAACTATAATTGACAAGAATTCTCTTGGTAGTTAAAATGGCCGGCATTTGAATTCTAGGTCGTGTGAGCAGAAGGTTTTGAGTTCCTGTAAGTTGATATGATTATACCATGAGTTGTTAATCTTAAAGCATACACCTCCACCCTTCCTCTTCCCAGAGAGGTGTTCTCTGTCGGAGCGATGCATGGAGAAGACCGGTGGCTGAACTGATTCCGACAACATATCCCGAGAGAGCCATGTTTCCGTGAAACAGAGAATGTTACAATCTCTGTCTCTCTGGAAGGCAACCCTTGCTCGAATTTCATCTACCTTGTTGTCAAGAGACTGGACATTGGCGAGTAGTATACTCGGGAGCGGTGAGAGATGAGCACGTCTACGGAGCATGACCAGAAGGCCGCTCCGTCTGCCCCTTCTGCGGTGTCGTTGTTTTGGGTGGCACCGGGATCAGATCCATTGTCCTGGGTGGTGGTCCGAACAGAGGATCCGCTTCGGGAAAGTCTTATTCCTGGTCGTAATGTTGGTAAATTGACGCCTGCTCTTATATCCAAAAGTTCTTCCCGACTGTATGTAATAAGACTAAGATTTCCTGGGGTAAGAATGTAAGAAATAATCCATAAAAATCGAAATACTGCATAGTTTCCTAAGAACGTGAAGCGAGGCGACTTTTTGCAAACAATGTCTAAACATCCTTCTGCCTCCACCTCTTTTGAGTTGAGTTATCGCTGCCATTTGATGCATATCACACAGTTCTCTCTACTCTTAACCTCTTGGTGTTAGGGGGCAGTATTTCATTTTGGAAAACATTCCCGTTTCAACGGGATATTTTGTCAGGGCCAGATAATAGAATATGCATATACTATGACAGCTTTGGATAGAAAACACTAACGTTTCCAAAACTGTAAGCATATTGTCTGTGAGTATAACAGAACTGATGTTGCAGGCGAAAGCCTGAGAAAAATCCAATCCGTAAGTGCCCCATGTTTTGAAAGCGCTGCATTCCAATGACTCCCTATTCAGCTGTGAATGTACTCATCAACAAGCTTACGCTTTCTACGTATTCCCCAAGGTGTCTACAGCATTGTGACGTTTTTACGCATTTCTGTTGAAGAATCAGCCGTATGCCGGCCACATTGCGTAAGTGGTCACATGGTGGCTCCGAGAGAGATTCTCACGTAAAATACAGAGGTAGCCCTTATTCCAATCGGTCCTAGTGAAAACGAATTGTCCCAACGGATATATTATCGAATAGATATTAGAAAACACCTGGAGGGATTCTAAACAACGTTTGCCATGTTTCTGTCGATATTATGGAGCTTTGGAATTTGGAATATTTTTCAGCGTTGTGGTGACCACAATTTCAGGCGATTTCTCAGCCAAATGTGAAGAGATACAACGGAGCTATTTTGCCTACAAAAAATAATATTTTGGGAAAAGGAACCTTGTCTGTCTATCTATACACTTAGCGTCAGGTAGCTCGGTCACGAAAATCAGAAAAGCAATCAAATTAATCGTTTACCTTCGATCTCTCGATGTTTCACTCACAAGACTCCCAGTTACACAACAAATGTTCTTTTGTTCCATAAAGATAATTTTTTAGATCCAAAATACCTCCGGTTTGTTTGTCACGCTAGGTACTAGAAATCCACAGGAAAGAGCAG
>NW_026285018.1:0-24567 GCF_023373465.1 Oncorhynchus keta | reverse complement strand
TGTCCCTGCTGGTCTCTGTCTCTGTCTCTGTCCCTGTCCCTGCTGGTCTCTGTCTCTGTCTCTGTCCCTGTCCCTGCTGGTCTCTGTCTCTGTCCCTGCTGGTCTCTGTCTCTGTCCCTGTCCCTGCTGGTCTCTGTCTCTGTCTCTGTCTCTGTCCCTGTCCCTGCTGGTCTCTGTCTCTGTCCCTGCTGGTCTCTGTCTCTGTCTCTGCCCCTGCTGGTCTCTGTCTCTGTCCCTGCTGGTCTCTGTCCCTGTCTCTGTCCCTGCTGGTCTCTGTCTCTGTCCCTGTCCCTGCTGGTCTCTGTCTCTGTCCCCGCTGGTCTCTGTCTCTGTCCCTGTCCCTGCTGGTCTCCGTCTCTGTCCCCGCTGGTCTCTGTCTCTGTCCCTGTCCCTGCTGGTCTCTGTCTCTGTCCCCGCTGGTCTCTGTCTCTGTCCCTGTCCCTGCTGGTCTCTGTCTCTGTCCCCGCTGGTCTCTGTCTCTGTCCCTGTCCCTGCTGGTCTCTGTCTCTGTCCCCGCTGGTCTCTGTCTCTGTCCCTGTCCCTGCTGGTCTCTGTCTCTGTCCCCGCTGGTCTCTGTCTCTGTCCCTGTCCCTGCTGGTCTCTGTCTCTGTCCCCGCTGGTCTCTGTCTCTGTCTCTGTCCCCGCTGGTCTCTGTCCCTGTCCCTGTCCCTGCTGGTCTCTGTCTCTGTCCCCGCTGGTCTCTGTCTCTGTCCCTGTCCCTGCTGGTCTCTGTCTCTGTCCCCGCTGGTCTCTGTCTCTGTCCCTGTCCCTGCTGGTCTCTGTCTCTGTCCCTGCTGGTCTCTGTCTCTGTCTCTGTCTCTGTCCCTGCTGGTCTCTGTCTCTGTCCCTGTCCCTGTCCCTGCTGGACTCTGTCTCTGTCCCTGTCCCTGCTGGTCTCTGTCTCTGTCCCTGTCCCTGCTGGTCTCTGTCTCTGTCCCTGTCCCTGCTGGTCTCTGTCTCTGTCCCTGCTGGTCTCTGTCCCTGCCCCTGTCCCTGCTGGTCTCTTTCTCTGTCCCTGCTGGTCTCTGTCCCTGCCCCTGTCCCTGCTGGTCTCTGTCTCTGTCCCTGTCCCCGCTGGTCTCTGTCCCTGTCTCTGTCCCTGTCCCTGTCCCTGCTGGTCTCTGTCTCTGTCCCTGTCCCCGCTGGTCTCTGTCCCTGTCTCTGTCCCTGTCCCTGTCCCTGTCCCTGCTGGTCTCTGTCTCTGTCCCTGTCCCCGCTGGTCTCTGTCCCTGTCTCTGTCCCTGTCCCTGTCCCTGCTGGTCTCTGTCTCTGTCCCTGTCCCTGCTGGTCTCTGTCCCTGTCCCCGCTGGTCTCTGTCCCTGTCTCTGTCCCTGTCCCTGTCCCTGCTGGTCTCTGTCTCTGTCCCTGTCCCTGCTGGTCTCTGTCTCTGCCCCTGTCCCTGCTGGTCTCTGTCTCTGTCTCTGTCCCTGTCCCTGTCCCTGCTGGTCTCTGTCTCTGCCCCTGTCCCTGCTGGTCTCTGTCTCTGTCTCTGTCCCTGCTGGTCTCTGTCTCTGTCCCTGTCCCTGCTGGTCTCTGTCTCTGTCCCTGCTGGTCTCTGTCTCTGTCCCTGTCCCTGCTGGTCTCTGTCCCTGTCCCTGCTGGTCTCTGTCTCTGTCCCTGCTGGTCTCTGTCTCTGTCCCTGTCCCTGCTGGTCTCTGTCTCTGTCCCTGTCCCTGCTGGTCTCTGTCCCTGTCCCTGCTGGTCTCTGTCTCTGTCCCTGTCCCTGCTGGTCTCTGTCTCTGCCCCTGTCCCTGCTGGTCTCTGTCTCTGTCTCTGTCCCTGCTGGTCTCTGTCTCTGTCCCTGTCCCTGCTGGTCTCTGTCTCTGTCCCTGCTGGTCTCTGTCCCTGTCCCTGCTGGTCTCTGTCTCTGTCCCTGTCCCTGCTGGTCTCTGTCTCTGTCCCTGTCCCTGCTGGTCTCTGTCTCTGTCCCTGTCCCTGCTGGTCTCTGTCCCGGTCCCCGCTGGTCTCTGTCTCTGTCTCTGTCCCTGCTGGTCTCTGTCCCTGTCCCTGCTGGTCTCTGTCTCTGTCCCTGCTGGTCTCTGTCTCTGTCCCTGTCCCTGCTGGTCTCTGTCTCTGTCCCTGCTGGTCTCTGTCTCTGTCCCTGTCCCTGCTGGTCTCTGTCTCTGTCCCTGCTGGTCTCTGTCTCTGTCCCTGTCCCTGCTGGTCTCTGTCTCTGTCCCTGTCCCTGCTGGTCTCTGTCTCTGTCCCTGTCCCTGCTGGTCTCTGTCTCTGTCTCTGTCCCCGCTGGTCTCTGTCTCTGTCCCTGTCCCTGCTGGACTCTGTCTCTGTCCCTGCTGGTCTCTGTCTCTGTCCCTGTCCCTGCTGGTCTCTGTCTCTGTCCCTGTCCCTGCTGGTCTCTGTCTCTGTCCCTGCTGGTCTCTGTCTCTGTCCCTGTCCCTGCTGGTCTCTGTCCCTGTCCCTGCTGGTCTCTGTCTCTGTCCCTGTCCCTGCTGGTCTCTGTCTCTGTCCCTATCCCTGCTGGTCTCTGTCTCTGTCCCTGTTGGTCTCTGTCCCTGCCCCTGTCCCTGCTGGTCTCTGTCTCTGTCCCTGTCCCCGCTGGTCTCTGTCCCTGTCTCTGTCCCTGTCCCTGTCCCTGCTGGTCTCTGTCTCTGTCCCTGTCCCCGCTGGTCTCTGTCCCTGTCTCTGTCCCTGTCCCTGTCCCTGCTGGTCTCTGTCTCTGTCCCTGTCCCCGCTGGTCTCTGTCCCTGTCTCTGTCCCTGTCCCTGTCCCTGCTGGTCTCTGTCTCTGTCCCTGTCCCTGCTGGTCTCTGTCCCTGTCCCCGCTGGTCTCTGTCCCTGTCTCTGTCCCTGTCCCTGCTGGTCTCTGTCTCTGTCCCTGTCCCTGCTGGTCTCTGTCTCTGCCCCTGTCCCTGCTGGTCTCTGTCTCTGTCTCTGTCCCTGTCCCTGTCCCTGCTGGTCTCTGTCTCTGCCCCTGTCCCTGCTGGTCTCTGTCTCTGTCTCTGTCCCTGCTGGTCTCTGTCTCTGTCCCTGTCCCTGCTGGTCTCTGTCTCTGTCCCTGCTGGTCTCTGTCTCTGTCCCTGTCCCTGCTGGTCTCTGTCCCTGTCCCTGCTGGTCTCTGTCTCTGTCCCTGCTGGTCTCTGTCTCTGTCCCTGTCCCTGCTGGTCTCTGTCTCTGTCCCTGTCCCTGCTGGTCTCTGTCCCTGTCCCTGCTGGTCTCTGTCTCTGTCCCTGTCCCTGCTGGTCTCTGTCTCTGCCCCTGTCCCTGCTGGTCTCTGTCTCTGTCTCTGTCCCTGCTGGTCTCTGTCCCTGTCCCTGCTGGTCTCTGTCTCTGTCCCTGTCCCTGCTGGTCTCTGTCTCTGCCCCTGTCCCTGCTGGTCTCTGTCTCTGTCTCTGTCCCTGCTGGTCTCTGTCTCTGTCCCTGTCCCTGCTGGTCTCTGTCTCTGTCCCTGCTGGTCTCTGTCTCTGTCCCTGTCCCTGCTGGTCTCTGTCCCTGTCCCTGCTGGTCTCTGTCTCTGTCCCTGCTGGTCTCTGTCTCTGTCCCTGCTGGTCTCTGTCTCTGTCCCTGTCCCTGCTGGTCTCTGTCCCTGTCCCTGCTGGTCTCTGTCTCTGTCCCTGTCCCTGCTGATCTCTGTCTCTGTCTCTGTCCCTGTCCCTGTCCCTGCTGGTCTCTGTCTCTGCCCCTGTCCCTGCTGGTCTCTGTCTCTGTCTCTGTCCCTGCTGGTCTCTGTCTCTGCCCCTGTCCCTGCTGGTCTCTGTCTCTGTCTCTGTCCCTGTCCCTGTCCCTGCTGGTCTCTGTCTCTGCCCCTGTCCCTGCTGGTCTCTGTCTCTGTCTCTGTCCCTGCTGGTCTCTGTCTCTGTCCCTGTCCCTGCTGGTCTCTGTCTCTGTCCCTGCTGGTCTCTGTCTCTGTCCCTGTCCCTGCTGGTCTCTGTCCCTGTCCCTGCTGGTCTCTGTCTCTGTCCCTGCTGGTCTCTGTCTCTGTCCCTGCTGGTCTCTGTCTCTGTCCCTGTCCCTGCTGGTCTCTGTCCCTGTCCCTGCTGGTCTCTGTCTCTGTCCCTGTCCCTGCTGATCTCTGTCTCTGTCTCTGTCCCTGTCCCTGTCCCTGCTGGTCTCTGTCTCTGCCCCTGTCCCTGCTGGTCTCTGTCTCTGTCTCTGTCCCTGCTGGTCTCTGTCTCTGTCCCTGTCCCTGCTGGTCTCTGTCTCTGTCCCTGCTGGTCTCTGTCTCTGTCCCTGTCCCTGCTGGTCTCTGTCCCTGTCCCTGCTGGTCTCTGTCTCTGTCCCTGCTGGTCTCTGTCTCTGTCCCTGTCCCTGCTGGTCTCTGTCTCTGCCCCTGTCCCTGCTGGTCTCTGTCTCTGTCTCTGTCCCTGCTGGTCTCTGTCTCTGTCCCTGTCCCTGCTGGTCTCTGTCTCTGTCCCTGCTGGTCTCTGTCCCTGTCCCTGCTGGTCTCTGTCTCTGTCCCTGTCCCTGCTGGTCTCTGTCTCTGTCCCTGTCCCTGCTGGTCTCTGTCTCTGTCCCTGTCCCTGCTGGTCTCTGTCCCGGTCCCCGCTGGTCTCTGTCTCTGTCTCTGTCCCTGCTGGTCTCTGTCCCTGTCCCTGCTGGTCTCTGTCTCTGTCCCTGTCCCTGCTGGTCTCTGTCTCTGTCCCTGTCCCTGCTGGTCTCTGTCTCTGTCCCTGCTGGTCTCTGTCTCTGTCCCTGTCCCTGCTGGTCTCTGTCCCTGTCCCTGCTGGTCTCTGTCTCTGTCCCTGTCCCTGCTGGTCTCTGTCTCTGTCCCTGTCCCTGCTGGTCTCTGTCTCTGTCTCTGTCCCCGCTGGTCTCTGTCTCTGTCCCTGTCCCTGCTGGTCTCTGTCTCTGTCCCTGCTGGTCTCTGTCTCTGTCCCTGTCCCTGCTGGTCTCTGTCTCTGTCCCTGTCCCTGCTGGTCTCTGTCTCTGTCCCTGCTGGTCTCTGTCTCTGTCCCTGTCCCTGCTGGTCTCTGTCCCTGTCCCTGCTGGTCTCTGTCTCTGTCCCTGTCCCTGCTGGTCTCTGTCTCTGTCCCTGTCCCTGCTGGTCTCTGTCTCTGTCCCTGTCCCTGCTGGTCTCTGTCTCTGTCCCTGTCCCTGCTGGTCTCTGTCCCGGTCCCCGCTGGTCTCTGTCTCTGTCTCTGTCCCTGCTGGTCTCTGTCCCGGTCCCCGCTGGTCTCTGTCTCTGTCCCTGCTGGTCTCTGTCTCTGTCCCTGCTGGTCTCTGTCCCCGCTGGTCTCTGTCCCCGCTGGTCTCTGTCTCTGTCCCTGTCCCTGCTGGTCTCTGTCCCGGTCCCCGCTGGTCTCTGTCTCTGTCCCTGCTGGTCTCTGTCTCTGTCTCTGTCCCTGTCCCTGCTGGTCTCTGTCCCTGTCCCTGCTGGTCTCTGTCCCGGTCCCCGCTGGTCTCTGTCTCTGTCCCTGCTGGTCTCTGTCTCTGTCCCCGCTGGTCTCTGTCTCTGTCCCTGTCCCTGCTGGTCTCTGTCCCTGTCCCTGCTGGTCTCTGTCCCGGTCCCCGCTGGTCTCTGTCTCTGTCCCTGCTGGTCTCTGTCCCCGCTGGTCTCTGTCTCTGTCTCTGCCCCTGCTGGTCTCTGTCTCTGTCCCTGCTGGTCTCTGTCTCTGTCCCTGCTGGTCTCTGTCCCCGCTGGTCTCTGTCTCTGGCCCTGGCCGTGCTGGTCTCTGTCTCTGTCCCTGTCCCTGCTGGTCTCTGTCTCTGTCCCCGCTGGTCTCTGTCTCTGTCCCCGCTGGTCTCTGTCTCTGTCTCTGTCCCTGCTGGTCTCTGTCCCTGCTGGTCTCTGTCCCGGTCCCCGCTGGTCTCTGTCTCTGTCCCTGCTGGTCTCTGTCCCCGCTGGTCTCTGTCTCTGTCTCTGCCCCTGCTGGTCTCTGTCTCTGTCCCTGCTGGTCTCTGTCTCTGTCCCCGCTGGTCTCTGTCTCTGTCCCCGCTGGTCTCTGTCTCTGTCTCTGTCCCCGCTGGTCTCTGTCTCTGTCTCTGTCCCCGCTAGTCTCTGTCTCTGTCTCTGTCCCTGCTGGTCTCTGTCTCTGCCCCTGCTGGTCTCTGTCTCTGTCCCCGCTGGTCTCTGTCTCTGTCTCTGTCCCTGCTGGTCTCTGTCTCTGTCCCCGCTGGTCTCTGTCTCTGTCTCTGTCCCTGTCCCCGCTGGTCTCTGTCTCTGTCCCCGCTGGTCTCTGTCTCTGTCTCTGTCTCTGTCCCCGCTGGTCTCTGTCTCTGTCCCTGTCCCTGCTGGTCTCTGTCCCTGTCCCCGCTGGTCTCTGTCTCTGTCTCTGCCCCTGCTGGTCTCTGTCTCTGTCCCCGCTGGTCTCTGTCTCTGTCCCCGCTGGTCTCTGTCTCTGTCCCTGCTGGTCTCTGTCCCTGCTGGTCTCTGTCCCCGCTGGTCTCTGTCTCTGTCTCTGCCCCTGCTGGTCTCTGTCTCTGTCCCCGCTGGTCTCTGTCTCTGTCCCCGCTGGTCTCTGTCTCTGTCTCTGTCCCTGGCCTCGCTGGTCTCTGTCTCTGTCCCTGGCCTCGCTGGCCTCTGTCTCTGTCCCTGTCCCTGCTGGTGTCTGTCTCTGTCCCTGCTGGTCTCTGTCTCTGTCTCTGTCCCCGCTGGTCTCTGTCCCTGTCCCCGCTGGTCTCTGTCTCTGTCTCTGTCCCTGTACCTGCTGGTCTCTGTCTCTGTCCCTGTCCCTGCTGGTCTCTGTCTCTGTCCCTGTCCCTGCTCGTCTCTGTCTCTGTCCCTGTCCCTGCTGGTCTCTGTCCCTGTCCCCGCTGGTCTCTGTCTCTGTCTCTGCCCCTGCTGGTCTCTGTCTCTGTCCCCGCTGGTCTCTGTCTCTGTCCCCGCTGGTCTCTGTCTCTGTCCCTGCTGGTCTCTGTCCCTGCTGGTCTCTGTCCCCGCTGGTCTCTGTCTCTGTCTCTGCCCCTGCTGGTCTCTGTCCCCGCTGGTCTCTGTCTCTGTCCCCGCTGGTCTCTGTCTCTGTCCCTGCTGGTCTCTGTCCCTGCTGGTCTCTGTCTCTGTCCCTGGCCTCGCTGGTCTCTGTCTCTGTCCCTGTCCCTGCTGGTGTCTGTCTCTGTCCCTGCTGGTCTCTGTCTCTGTCTCTGTCCCCGCTGGTCTCTGTCCCTGTCCCCGCTGGTCTCTGTCTCTGTCTCTGTCCCTGTACCTGCTGGTCTCTGTCTCTGTCCCTGTCCCTGCTGGTCTCTGTCTCTGTCCCTGTCCCTGCTCGTCTCTGTCTCTGTCCCTGTCCCTGGTGGTCTCTGTCTCTGTTCCTGCTGGTCTCTGTCTCTGTCTCTGTCCCTGCTGGTCTCTGTCCCTGTCCCTGCTGGTCTCTGTCCCTGTCCCCGCTGGTCTCTGTCTCTGTCTCTGCCCCTGCTGGTCTCTGTCTCTGTCCCCGCTGGTCTCTGTCTCTGTCCCCGCTGGTCTCTGTCTCTGTCCCTGCTGGTCTCTGTCCCTGCTGGTCTCTGTCCCCGCTGGTCTCTGTCTCTGTCTCTGCCCCTGCTGGTCTCTGTCTCTGTCCCCGCTGGTCTCTGTCTCTGTCCCCGCTGGTCTCTGTCTCTGTCTCTGTCCCTGGCCTCGCTGGTCTCTGTCTCTGTCCCTGGCCTCGCTGGCCTCTGTCTCTGTCCCTGTCCCTGCTGGTGTCTGTCTCTGTCCCTGCTGGTCTCTGTCTCTGTCTCTGTCCCCGCTGGTCTCTGTCCCTGTCCCCGCTGGTCTCTGTCTCTGTCTCTGTCCCTGTACCTGCTGGTCTCTGTCTCTGTCCCTGTCCCTGCTGGTCTCTGTCTCTGTCCCTGTCCCTGCTCGTCTCTGTCTCTGTCCCTGTCCCTGCTGGTCTCTGTCCCTGTCCCCGCTGGTCTCTGTCTCTGTCTCTGCCCCTGCTGGTCTCTGTCTCTGTCCCCGCTGGTCTCTGTCTCTGTCCCCGCTGGTCTCTGTCTCTGTCCCTGCTGGTCTCTGTCCCTGCTGGTCTCTGTCCCCGCTGGTCTCTGTCTCTGTCTCTGTCCCCGCTGGTCTCTGTCTCTGTCCCTGCTGGTCTCTGTCCCTGCTGGTCTCTGTCTCTGTCCCTGGCCTCGCTGGTCTCTGTCTCTGTCCCTGTCCCTGCTGGTGTCTGTCTCTGTCCCTGCTGGTCTCTGTCTCTGTCTCTGTCCCCGCTGGTCTCTGTCCCTGTCCCCGCTGGTCTCTGTCTCTGTCTCTGTCCCTGTACCTGCTGGTCTCTGTCTCTGTCCCTGTCCCTGCTGGTCTCTGTCTCTGTCCCTGTCCCTGCTCGTCTCTGTCTCTGTCCCTGTCCCTGGTGGTCTCTGTCTCTGTTCCTGCTGGTCTCTGTCTCTGTCTCTGTCCCTGCTGGTCTCTGTCTCTGTCCCTGCTGGTCTCTGTCTCTGTCTCTGTCCCTGTCCCTGTCCCTGTCCCTGTCCCTGTCCCTGTCCCTGTCTCTGTCTCTGTCCCTGTCCCTGCTGGTCTCTGTCTCTGTCTATGTCTCTGTCTCTGTCCTTGTCCCTGTCTCTGTCTCTGTCTCTGTCTCTGTCTCTGTCCCTGCTGGTCTCTGTCTCTGTCCTTGTCTCTGTCTCTGTCTCTGTCTCTGTATATGTCTCTGGTGGTCTCTGTCTCTGTCTCTGTCCCTGCTTGTCTCTGTCTCTGTCTATGTCTCTGTCTCTGTCTCTGTCCCTGTCTCTGTCTCTGTATATGTCTCTGGTGGTCTCTGTCTCTGTCTCTGTCCCTGCTGGTTTCTGCTGGTTTGACTGGTGTGGTGGAACAGAAATGTAGAAACTTTGTTTCAACAAATAAGAGATGGCAATTACATAAATCATTCAGCCGGCGGTACGTAAAGTGTGTTTGATGCTCCACTGATGAAGACTTCTGTTCTAAAGCCCAACGGAACATTCTCATGTCATTCGAACAGAACGCCGATGTCATTCTAACAGAACGCCGATGTCATTCTAACAGAACGCCGATGTCATTCTAACAGAACGCTGATGTCATTCTAACAGAACGCCGATGTCATTCTAACAGAACGCCGATGTCATTCTAACAGAACGCTGATGTCATTCTAACAGAACGCCGATGTCATTCTAACAGAACGCTGATGTCATTCTAACAGAACGCTGATGTCATTCTAACAGAACGCCGATGTCATTCTAACAGAACGCTGATGTCATTCTAACAGAACGCTGATGTCATTCTAACAGAACGCTGATGTCATTCTAACAGAACGCTGATGTCATTCTAACAGAACGCTGATGTCATTCTAACAGAACGCCGATGTCATTCTAACAGAACGCTGATGTCATTCTAACAGAACGCTGATGTCATTCTAACAGAACGCTGAAGTCATTCTAACAGAACGCTGAAGTCATTCTAACAGAGCGCTGATGTCATTCTAACAGAACGCTGATGTCATTCTAACAGAACGCTGATGTCATTCTAACAGAACGCTGATGTCATTCTAACAGAACGCTGATGTCATTCTAACAGAACGCTGATGTCATTCTAACAGAATGCTGATGTCATTCTAACAGAACGCTGATGTCATTCTAACAGAACGCTGAAGTCATTCTAACAGAACGCTGATGTCATTCTAACAGAACGCCGATGTCATTCTAACAGAACGCCGATGTCATTCTAACAGAACGCTGAAGTCATTCTAACAGAATACTGATGTCATTCTAACAGAACGCCGATGTCATTCTAACAGAACGCCGATGTCATTCTAACAGAACGCTGAAGTCATTCTAACAGAACACTGATGTCATTCTAACAGAACGCTGAAGTCATTCTAACAGAACGCTGATGTCATTCTAACAGAACGCTGATGTCATTCTAACAGAACGCCGATGTCATTCTAACAGAACGCCGATGTCATTCGAACAGAACGCTGAAGTCATTCTAACAGAACGCCGATGTCATTCTAACAGAACGCCGATGTCATTCTAACAGAACGCCGATGTCATTCTAACAGAACGCTGAAGTCATTCTAACAGAACGCTGATGTCATTCTAACAGAACGCCGATGTCATTCTAACAGAACGCTGATGTCATTCTAACAGAACGCTGATGTCATTCTAACAGAACGCCGATGTCATTCTAACAGAACGCCGATGTCATTCTAACAGAACGCTGAAGTCATTCTAACAGAACGCTGAAGTCATTCTAACAGAACACAGTACATTTGACAACATGATATTTCCAAGCCACTAAAGTGTAATTTAGTGTAAAAAGTCATTAGCCCCAGTTCAGAACGACTGTTCATCACTATAGCAGAGGTGCCTTATAAAACGTTCATCACATGTCTGAGTGACAGAGGTGCTACCCATGAAGAGGTCTACATCAGTCATATACATATAGATAGAGCCTCTGCCAGTCTACAGGTCTGGGCTACAGGTCGGCCTGATGGGAGTTTCTCTACAAACAACAGATTACAGCTCATTTAGACAGCTGAGCCTCTGATATTGGGTTTGACCTCTATAGCTGGCTTCATAACAAAGGTCAGAGGTCAGTCGTTCCTTTTGTGTACACGCGTGTGAACGCACGCGTAGAGACACACACACGCACACACACACCCGGGTGTGAGGTCAGCGATCTCAAACGGCACCGTTTTAACGACATCAAGTGCAAAACTTTTGACCAGGGCCCAGCAGATATGGGAGGATTTCCACTTGATATGATCAACATAAGGCCTGCGTCCCACTACGGGCTGCGTCCCACTACGGCCTGCGTCCCACTACGGCCTGCGTCCCACTACGGGCTGAGTCCCACTACGGCCTGCATCCCACTACGGGCTGCGTCCCACTACGGCCTGCGTCCCACTACGGGCTGCGTCCCACTACGGCCTGCGTCCCACTACGGCCTGCGTCCCACTACGGCCTGCGTCCCACTACGGCCTGCGTCCCACTACGGCCTGCGTCCCACTACGGCCTGCGTCCCACTACGGGCTGCATCCCACTACGGCCTGCGTCCCACTACGGCCTGCATCCCACTACGGGCTGCGTCCCACTACGGGCTGCATCCCACTACGGCCTGCGTCCCACTACGGGCTGCATCCCACTACGGCCTGCGTCCCACTACGGCCTGCGTCCCACTACGGCCTGCGTCCCACTACGGGCTGCATCCCACTACGGGCTGCGTCCCACTACGGGCTGCGTCCCACTACGGCCTGCGTCCCACTACGGCCTGCGTCCCACTACGGGCTGCGTCCCACTACGGGCTGCGTCCCCACTACGGCCTGCGTCCCACTACGGCCTGCGTCCCCACTACGGCCTGCGTCCCACTACGGCCTGCGTCCCCACTACGGCCTGCGTCCCACTACGGGCTGCGTCCCCACTACGGCCTGCGTCCCACTACGGGCTGCGTCCCACTACGGGCTGCGTCCCACTACGGCCTGCGTCCCACTACGGGCTGCATCCCACTACGGGCTGCATCCCACTACGGGCTGCATCCCACTACGGGCTGCATCCCACTACGGGCTGCGTCCCACTACGGGCTGCGTCCCACTACGGGCTGCGTCCCACTACGGGCTGCGTCCCACTACGGGCTGCATCCCACTACGGGCTGCGTCCCACTACGGGCTGCGTCCCACTACGGGCTGCGTCCCACTACGGGCTGCGTCCCACTACGGGCTGCGTCCCACTACGGCCTGCGTCCCACTACGGGCTGCATCCCACTACGGGCTGCATCCCACTACGGGCTGCATCCCACTACGGGCTGCATCCCACTACGGGCTGCATCCCACTACGGCCTGCGTCCCACTACGGGCTGCATCCCACTACGGGCTGCATCCCACTACGGGCTGCATCCCACTACGGCCTGCGTCCCACTACGGCCTGCGTCCCACTACGGGCTGCGTCCCACTACGGCTCATGCCCCACTACGGGCTGCGGCCCCACTACGGCCTGCGCCCCACTACGGCCTGCGTCCCACTACGGCCTGCGTCCCACTACGGCTCTGCGTCCCACTACGGCTCATGCCCCACTACGGCCTGCGTCCCACTACGGGCTGCATCCCACTACGGCTCTGCGCCCCACTACGGCCTGCATCCCACTACGGGCTGCGTCCCACTACGGGCTGCATCCCACTACGGCCTGCGTCCCACTACGGGCTGCATCCCACTACGGCCTGCGTCCCACTACGGCCTGCGTCCCACTACGGCCTGCGTCCCACTACGGGCTGCATCCCACTACGGGCTGCGTCCCACTACGGGCTGCGTCCCACTACGGCCTGCGTCCCACTACGGCCTGCGTCCCACTACGGGCTGCGTCCCACTACGGGCTGCGTCCCACTACGGCCTGCGTCCCACTACGGCCTGCGTCCCACTACGGCCTGCGTCCCACTACGGCCTGCGTCCCACTACGGGCTGCGTCCCACTACGGCCTGCGTCCCACTACGGGCTGCGTCCCACTACGGGCTGCGTCCCACTACGGCCTGCGTCCCACTACGGGCTGCATCCCACTACGGGCTGCATCCCACTACGGGCTGCATCCCACTACGGGCTGCATCCCACTACGGGCTGCGTCCCACTACGGGCTGCGTCCCACTACGGGCTGCGTCCCACTACGGGCTGCGTCCCACTACGGGCTGCATCCCACTACGGGCTGCGTCCCACTACGGGCTGCGTCCCACTACGGGCTGCGTCCCACTACGGGCTGCGTCCCACTACGGGCTGCGTCCCACTACGGCCTGCGTCCCACTACGGGCTGCTTCCCACTACGGGCTGCATCCCACTACGGGCTGCATCCCACTACGGGCTGCATCCCACTACGGGCTGCATCCCACTACGGGCTGCGTCCCACTACGGGCTGCGTCCCACTACGGGCTGCGTCCCACTACGGGCTGCGTCCCACTACGGGCTGCATCCCACTACGGGCTGCATCCCACTACGGGCTGCATCCCACTACGGCCTGCGTCCCACTACGGGCTGCATCCCACTACGGGCTGCGTCCCACTACGGCCTGCGTCCCACTACGGGCTGCATCCCACTACGGCCTGCGTCCCACTACGGGCTGCATCCCACTACGGGCTGCGTCCCACTACGGGCTGCATCCCACTACGGGCTGCGTCCCACTACGGCCTGCGTCCCACTACGGGCTGCATCCCACTACGGCCTGCGTCCCACTACGGGCTGCATCCCACTACGGGCTGCATCCCACTACGGCCTGCGTCCCACTACGGGCTGCATCCCACTACGGCCTGCGTCCCACTACGGGCTGCATCCCACTACGGGCTGCGTCCCACTACGGCCTGCGTCCCACTACGGGCTGCATCCCACTACGGGCTGCATCCCACTACGGCCTGCGTCCCACTACGGGCTGCGTCCCACTACGGGCTGCATCCCACTACGGCCTGCGTCCCACTACGGCCTGCGTCCCACTACGGGCTGCATCCCACTACGGCCTGCGTCCCACTACGGGCTGCGTCCCACTACGGGCTGCGTCCCACTACGGGCTGCATCCCACTACGGCCTGCGTCCCACTACGGCCTGCGTCCCACTACGGGCTGCGTCCCACTACGGGCTGCATCCCACTACGGGCTGCGTCCCACTACGGGCTGCGTCCCACTACGGCCTGCGTCCCACTACGGGCTGCATCCCACTACGGGCTGCATCCCACTACGGGCTGCGTCCCACTACGGGCTCTGCCAAAGGCAGTGCACTGTGTAGGGAATAGGGTGCCATTAGGAATCAGTGATGTATCAATGGATCACCTCCAGCTCTCTGTCTGTCAGATATGAGTGATGTCATCAACCTGAGACACCACTACACAGAGTAACAATAACATGTAATGACTGTGAGCATTAGCCAGAGATATAAGCAGCCATTTTTAAAATCAAAGTAATGACTGTCCACTTTTCAATCAGAATAAAGCTTACTGACGTTGGCCAATTCTTGTGTAACTGGTGGAAGGGACGTCAGGCCCAGGAGAGAAAAACTGGGTCATCAACGGAGCAGTTTTATTCATAGAAACCACCGGAATCCAGAACTACAAACAAATGGGGGACAAAACACTTCCTCACAAAGACATGGGGGGCAGAGGGTTAAATATACACAACATGTAATGAGGGAATTGAGACCGGGTCTGATGGAAGACAAGACAAAACAAAAAGAGAAATTAAAAGTGGATCGATGATGGCTAGAAGACCGGAGACACCCGACCAGAGAGGAACCGACTTCGGGCGGAAGTCTTGAGAAAGCAAATGTTGTTTAATGAATCATACTGAACAATCCAAACAAATCACTATCCTAGCATACACAGCCCAACCTAGTTAACAAATCACTATCCTAGCATACACAGCCCAACCTAGTTAACAAATCACTATCCTAGCATACACAGCCCAACCTAGTTAACAAATCACTATCCTAGCATACACAGCCCAACCTAGTTAACAAATCACTATCCTAGCATACACAGCCCAACCTAGTTAACAAATCACTATCCTAGCATACACAGCCCAACCTAGTCAACTAATCACTAACCTAGCATACACAGCCCAACCTAGTTAACAAATCACTATCCTAGCATACACAGCCCAACCTAGTTAACAAATCACTATCCTAGCATACACAGCCCAACCTAGTTAACAAATCACTATCCTAGCATACACAGCCCAACCTAGTTAACAAATCACTATCCTAGCATACACAGCCCAACCTAGTTAACAAATCACTATCCTAGCATACACAGCCCAACCTAGTTAACAAATCACTATCCTAGCATACACAGCCCAACCTAGTTAACAAATCACTATCCTAGCATACACAGCCCAACCTAGTTAACAAATCACTATCCTAGCATACACAGCCCAACCTAGTTAACAAATCACTATCCTAGCATACACAGCCCAACCTAGTTAACAAATCACTATCCTAGCATACACAGCCCAACCTAGTTAACAAATCACTATCCTAGCATACACAGCCCAACCTAGTTAACTAATCACTATCCTAGCATACACAGCCCAACCTAGTTAACTAATCACTATCCTAGCATACACAGCCCAACCTAGTTAACAAATCACTATCCTAGCATACACAGCCCAACCTAGTTAACAAATCACTATCCTAGCATACACAGCCCAACCTAGTTAACAAATCACTATCCTAGCATACACAGCCCAACCTAGTTAACAAATCACTATCCTAGCATACACAGCCCAACCTAGTTAACAAATCACTATCCTAGCATACACAGCCCAACCTAGTCAACTAATCACTAACCTAGCATACACAGCCCAACCTAGTTAACAAATCACTATCCTAGCATACACAGCCCAACCTAGTTAACAAATCACTATCCTAGCATACACAGCCCAACCTAGTTAACAAATCACTATCCTAGCATACACAGCCCAACCTAGTTAACAAATCACTATCCTAGCATACACAGCCCAACCTAGTTAACAAATCACTATCCTAGCATACAGCCCAACCTAGTTAACAAATCACTATCCTAGCATACACAGCCCAACCTAGTTAACAAATCACTATCCTAGCATACACAGCCCAACCTAGTTAACAAATCACTATCCTAGCATACACAGCCCAACCTAGTTAACAAATCACTATCCTAGCATACACAGCCCAACCTAGTTAACAAATCACTATCCTAGCATACAGCCCAACCTAGTTAACAAATCACTATCCTAGCATACACAGCCCAACCTAGTTAACAAATCACTATCCTAGCATACACAGCCCAACCTAGTTAACTAATCACTATCCTAGCATACAGCCCAACCTAGTTAACTAATCACTATCCTAGCATACACAGCCCAACCTAGTTAACAAATCACTATCCTAGCATACAGCCCAACCTAGTTAACAAATCACTATCCTAGCATACACAGCCCAACCTAGTTAACAAATCACTATCCTAGCATACACAGCCCAACCTAGTTAACAAATCACTATCCTAGCATACACAGCCCAACCTAGTTAACAAATCACTATCCTAGCATACACAGCCCAACCTAGTTAACAAATCACTATCCTAGCATACACAGCCCAACCTAGTCAACTAATCACTATCCTAGCATACACAGCCCAACCTAGTTAACAAATCACTATCCTAGCATACACAGCCCAACCTAGTTAACAAATCACTATCCTAGCATACACAGCCCAACCTAGTTAACAAATCACTATCCTAGCATACACAGCCCAACCTAGTTAACAAATCACTATCCTAGCATACACAGCCCAACCTAGTTAACAAATCACTATCCTAGCATACACAGCCCAACCTAGTTAACTAATCACTGTCCTAGCATACACAGCCCAACCTAGTTAACAAATCACTATCCTAGCATATACAACAAATTACTGATCTAGTATACGGAATACAGCCCAACCTAATAAACAAATCACTACCCTAGCATATACAGCCCAACCTAGAAAACACTTGCTACTGTAAATTGTTTGGTCCCTGGTCCACCTACAGTATGGCCCCTGGTCTACCTACAGTATGGTCCCTGCTCTACCTACAGTATGGTCCCTGGTCTACCTACAGTATGGTCCCTGGTCTACCTACGGTATGGTCCCTGGTCTACCTACAGTATGGTCCCTGGTCTACCTATGGTCCCTGGTCTACCTACAGTATGGTCCCTGGTCTACCTACAGTATGGTCCCTGGTCTACCTACAGTATGGTCCCTGGTCTACCTACAGTATGGTCCCTGGTCTACCTATGGTCCCTGGTCTACCTACAGTATGGTCCCTGGTCTACCTACAGTATGGTCCCTGGTCTACCTATGGTCCCTGGTCTACATACAGTATGGTCCCTGGTCTACCTACAGTATGGTCCCTGGTCTACCTATGGTCCCTGGTCTACCTACAGTATGGTCCCTGGTCTACCTACAGTATGGTCCCTGGTCTACCTACAGTATGGTCCCTGGTCTACCTATGGTCCCTGGTCTACCTACAGTATGGTCCCTGGTCTACCTACAGTATGGTCCCTGGTCTACCTATGGTCCCTGGTCTACCTATGATAAGACAAGCACTACTTGATATCGTCCAATAGGACAGCTCTCCTCAGTAAGACAAGCACTACTTGATATCGTCCAATAGGACAGCTCTCCTCATTAAGACAAGCACTACTTGATATCGTCCAATAGGACAGCTCTCCTCATTAAGACAAGCACTACTTGATATCGTCCAATAGGACAGCTCCCCTCATTAAGACAAGCAATACTTGATATCGTCCAATAGGACACCCCTCCTCAGTAAGACAAGCACTACTTGACATCGTCCAATAGGACACCTCTCCTCATTAAGACAAGCACTACTTGATATCGTCCAATAGGACAGCTCTCCTCAGTAAGACAAGCACTACTTGATATCGTCCAATAGGACACCTCTCCTCAGTAAGACAAGCACTACTTGATATCTTCTAACAGCTTTAATTGTTTGTTCGACAGATAATGATAATGGCTGTGTGTGTGTGTGTGTGTGTGTGTGTGTGTGTGTGTGTGTGTGTGTGTGTGTGTGTGTGTGTGTGTGTGTGTGTGTGTGTGTGTGTGTGTGTGTGTGTGTGTGTGTGTGTTTTTTTTCTGTGTGTGTGTGTGTGTGTGTGTGTGTGTGTGTGTGTGTGTGTGTGTGTGTGTGTGTGTGTGTGTGTGTGTGTGTGTGTGTGTGTGTGTGTTTTCTGTTTGTTTGTGTGTGTGTATGTGTGTGTGTGTGTGCTTTTTTGTGTGTGTGTTTGGTTGTTTGTGTGTGTGTGTGTGTGTGTGTGTGTGTGTGTGTCTGTGTGTGTGTGTGTGTGTGTGTGTGTGTGTGTGTTTTTTGTGTGTGTGTGCTTTTTGTGTGTGTGTTTGGTTGTTTGTGTGTGTGTGTGTGTGTGTGTGTGTGTGTGTGTGTGTGTGTGTGTGTGTGTGTGTGTGTGTGTGTGTGTGTGTGTGTGTGTGTGTGTGTGTGTGATCTGTTGGAGTACACAGCATATAGATGTCATTCTAACACGTTCTGATGTCATTCTAACAGAATGCTGATGTCATTCTAACAGAACGCTGATGTCATTCTAACAGAACGCTGATGTCATTCTAACAGAACACTGATGTCATTCTAACAGAACGCTGATGTCATATTAACAGAACGCTGATGTCATTCTAACAGAACGCTGATGTCATTCTAACAGAATGCTGATGTCATTCTAACAGAACGCTGATGTCATTCTAACAGAACGCCGATGTCATTCTAACAGAATGCTGATGTCATTCTAACAGAACACTGATGTCATATTAACAGAACGCTGATGTCATTCTAACAGAACGCTGATGTCATTCTAACAGAATGCTGATGTCATTCTAACAGAATGCTGATGTCATTCTAACAGAACGCTGATGTCATTCTAACAGAATGCTGATGTCATTCTAACAGAACACTGATGTCATATTAACAGAACGCTGATGTCATTCTAACAGAACGCTGATGTCATTCTAACAGAATGCTGATGTCATTCTAACAGAACGCTGATGTCATTCTAACAGAATGCTGATGTCATACTAACAGAATGCTGATGTCATTCTAACAGAACGCTGATGTCATTCTAACAGAACACTGATGTCATTCTAACAGAACGCTGATGTCATTCTAACAGAAGGCTGATGTCATTCTAACAGAACGCCGATGTCATTCTAACAGAACACCGATGTCATTCTAACAGAACGCTGAAGTCATTCTAACAGAACGCTGAAGTCATTCTAACAGAACGCTGATGTCATTCTAACAGAATGCTGATGTCATACTAACAGAATGCTGATGTCATTCTAACAGAACGCTGATGTCATTCTAACAGAACGCTGATGTCATTCTAACAGAACACTGATGTCATTCTAACAGAACACTGATGTCATATTAACAGAACACTGATGTCATTCTAACAGAACACTGATGTCATTCTAACAGAACGCTGATGTCATTCTAACAGAACGCTGATGTCATTCTAACAGAACGCCGATGTCATTCTAACAGAACACCGATGTCATTCTAACAGAACGCTGAAGTCATTCTAACAGAACGCTGAAGTCATTCTAACAGAACACTGATGTCATTCTAACAGAACGCTGATGTCATTCTAACAGAACGCTGATGTCATTCTAACAGAATGCTGATGTCATTCTAACAGAACGCTGATGTCATTCTAACAGAATGCTGATGTCATTCTAACAGAACGCTGATGTCATTCTAACAGAACGCTGATGTCATTCTAACAGAATGCTGATGTCATTCTAACAGAATGCTGATGTCATTCTAACAGAACACTGATGTCATATTAACAGAACGCTGATGTCATTCTAACAGAACGCTGATGTCATTCTAACAGAATGCTGATGTCATTCTAACAGAACGCTGATGTCATTCTAACAGAATGCTGATGTCATTCTAACAGAACGCTGATGTCATTCTAACAGAACGCTGATGTCATTCTAACAGAACGCTGATGTCATTCTAACAGAACACTGATGTCATTCTAACAGAACACTGATGTCATATTAACAGAACACTGATGTCATTCTAACAGAACGCTGATGTCATTCTAACAGAACGCCGATGTCATTCTAACAGAACACTGATGTCATTCTAACAGAACACTGATGTCATTCTAACAGAACGCTGATGTCATTCTAACAGAACGCTGATGTCATTCTAACAGAACACTGATGTCATTCTAACAGAACACCGATGTCATTCTAACAGAACGCTGATGTCATTCTAACAGAACGCTGATGTCATTCTAACAGAACGCCGATGTCATTCTAACAGAACGCTGATGTCATTCTAACAGAATGCTGATGTCATTCTAACAGAACGCTGAAGTCATTCTAACAGAACGCTGATGTCATTCTAACAGAACACTGATGTCATATTAACAGAACGCTGATGTCATTCTAACAGAACGCTGATGTCATTCTAACAGAACGCTGATGTCATTCTAACAGAACACTGATGTCATTCTAACAGAACACCGATGTCATTCTAACAGAACGCCGATGTCATTCTAACAGAACGCCGATGTCATTCTAACAGAACGCTGATGTCATTCTAACAGAACACTGATGTCATATTAACAGAACGCTGATGTCATTCTAACAGAATGCTGATGTCATTCTAACAGAACGCTGATGTCATTCTAACAGAACGCTGATGTCATTCTAACAGAATGCTGATGTCATTCTAACAGAACGCTGATGTCATTCTAACAGAACGCTGATGTCATTCTAACAGAACGCTGATGTCATTCTAACAGAACGCTGATGTCATTCTAACAGAACGCTGATGTCATTCTAACAGAACGCCGATGTCATTCTAACAGAACGCTGATGTCATTCTAACAGAATGCTGATGTCATTCTAACAGAACACTGATGTCATATTAACAGAACGCTGATGTCATTCTAACAGAACGCTGATGTCATTCTAACAGAACACTGATGTCATTCTAACAGAACACCGATGTCATTCTAACAGAACGCCGATGTCATTCTAACAGAACGCCGATGTCATTCTAACAGAACGCTGATGTCATTCTAACAGAACGCCGATGTCATTCTAACAGAACACTGATGTCATATTAACAGAACGCTGATGTCATTCTAACAGAACGCTGATGTCATTCTAACAGAACGCTGATGTCATTCTAACAGAACACTGATGTCATTCTAACAGAACACTGATGTCATTCTAACAGAACACCGATGTCATTCTAACAGAACGCTGATGTCATTCTAACAGAACACTGATGTCATTCTAACAGAACACCGATGTCATTCTAACAGAACGCTAGTTGTTTATTTGTGTGTGTGTGTGTGTGTGATCTGTTGGAGTACATAGCATATAGATCAGCTGTAGTGTGCAGCATCATGGGGTCGGGTTCTAAAATGTGTTGTGTTGGTATACAGATGGGTTACAACACAAAATGGTGTATTGAATAAATCACATTAGGGAAAGACTACAACTGTATTGTCCAGCTGAAACGCTGAAGAAAATCAATACGATGAACATCTATTAGAAACGGGCCCACAGGTGCTTTAAACAAATCCATACGATGAACATCTATTAGAAACGGGCCCACAGGTGCTTTAAACAAATCCATACGATGAACATCTATTAGAAACGGGCCCACAGGTGCTTTAAACAAATCCATACGATGAACATCTATTAGAAACGGGCCCACAGGTGCTTTAAACAAATCAATACGATGAACATCTATTAGAAACGGGCCCACAGGTGCTTTAAACAAATCCATACGATGAACATCTATTAGAAACGGGCCCACAGGTGCTTTAAACAAATCCATACGATGAACATCTATTAGAAACGGGCCCACAGGTGCTTTAAACAAATCCATACGATGAACATCTATTAGAAACGGGCCCACAGGTGCTTTAAACAAATCAATACATTCATATGTCCTTGAACGTTTTTGGATTGTAGGACATTGTAGCGGCTTTCCTCTTCCTCTTTCCTCTTTCCTCCTCTTTCCTCTTCCTCTTTCCTCTTTCCTCCTCTTTCCTCTTCCTCTTTCCTCTTTCCTCCTCTTTCCTCTTCCTCTTTCCTCTTTCCTCCTCTTTCCTCTTCCCCTGACGAGGAGGAGGAGTAGCAAGGATCGGACCGATACGCAGCGTGGTAAGTGTCCATCTTGTTTTTTTTTTATAAGAACACTGAACAAAACAATAAACGACAACGTGACAAAACAAAAGCGAAAGAGTTTCCTTGTGGAAACAAACATGGAAAATAAACGAATTAAAAGCAAGATAATTATCGACGGTAACGCCTGTCCTCCTCCTCCATCCTCCTCCTCCTCCTCCTCCTCCTCCGACGAGGAGGAGTAGTAAGGATCGGAGGACCAATGGGCAGCGTGGTACGTGCTCTTTATTAAAACAATCGAACACTGAACACTGAAACCAAACAATAAAGGACACGTGAAATAACCAAACCGAAACAGTTCCGTGTGGAACAATCAACTGACATGGAAAATAAACACCCACAAAACACAAGTGGGAAAAGGCTACCTAAGTATGATTGTCAATCAGAGACAACGAACGACGTCTGCCTCTGATTGAGAACCATACCAGGTCAAACCTAAAACACACAACATAGAAAACGGAACATAGACAAACCCACCCAACTCACGCCCTGACCATACTGAAACAAAATACATAACAAAGGAACTAAGGTCAGAACGTGACACTCATAAGTAATGTTGACAGTTTGGTCCTAGAGAACATTAACATTACTGTAAGCAGTTTAACGTTAAAGAAGACACAACTAAGGGAACATATTATGACCTGGAATCCATATGTAAAAAAAGATGGAAAAGAAGCATTTGTCCAATTCCTCCACAGCTGCTTGAGCCGTTGCCAAGTCATAATAGCACGTCCGGTGATACTTTGCTTTTTATTTCCTGTGTTTTCTATGGAGGTTAGGACACAGGTCAGAAGGTGACAGACATCCAGTAACACGCGTTAACAATTATCTTCCAAGAGTCAGTGGTCATTTAATGTCACACAACTTCAAAGAGGCTCTCTGTGCTCTTTTATGTCAAGTCAAGAAGGGAGAAGCGCCCCCAAAAATGTTTTTTTTTTTTTTTTAAAAAGGGATGTCAGTTGTACAATCCTTCCTTCTTCCAGCGTGAGAATGACTTTTCTAGATTTAGGCGAAGGAAACTCATTGTCACGGCCCCGGAGATACAAGGCAACCTGTCACTGAAATCCTGTTAGGGACGTTGATCTTTGTGCTTTTATCCTCTATCGTCCTTCTGTTTAGCCGGCCTTACCCTCTATCCTCACTCTCCCTCTATCCCTCTATCCTCACTCTCCCTCTATCCCTCTATCCTCACTCTCCCTCTATCCCTCTATCCTTTCCCTTGAACAAAACTCTGTCCTTCTGTTTAGCCGGCCTTATCCTCTATCCTCACTCTCCCTCTATCCTCACTCTCCCTCTATCCTCACTCTCCTTCTATCCCTCTATCCTCACTCTCCCTCTATCCCTCTATCCTCACTCTCCCTCTATCCCTCTATCCTCACTCTCCCTCTATCCCTCTATCCTCACTCTCCTTCTATCCCTCTATCCTCACTCTCCTCTATCCCTCTATCCTCACTCTCCCTCTATCCCTCTATCCTCACTCTCCCTCTATCCCTCTATCCTCACTCTCCCTCTATCCCTCTATCCTCACTCTCCCTCTATCCCTCTATCCCTCTATCCTCACTCTCCTTCTATCCCTCTATCCTCACTCTCCCTCTATCCCTCTATCCTCACTCTCCCTCTATCCCTCTATCCTCACTCTCCTTCTATCCCTCTATCCTCACTCTCCTTCTATCCCTCTATCCTCACTCTCCCTCTATCCCTCTATCCTCCCTCTCCCTCTATCCCTCTATCCTCACTCTCCTTCTATCCCTCTATCCCTCACTCTCCTTCTATCCCTCTATCCCTCACTCTCCCTCTATCCCTCTATCCTCCCTCCCCTCTATCCCTCTATCCTCACTCTCCCTCTATCCCCCTATCCTCACTCTCCCTCTATCCCTCTATCCTCACTCTCCTCTATCCCTCTATCCTCACTCTCCCTTCTATCCCTCTATCCTCACTCTCCTTCTATCCCTCTATCCTCACTCTCCCTCTATCCCTCTATCCTCACTCTCCCTCTATCCCTCTATCCTCACTCCTCCTTCTATCCCTCTATCCTCACTCTCCCTCTATCCCTCTATCCCTCTATCCTCACTCTCCTTCTATCCCTCTATCCTCACTCTTCTATCCCTCTATCCTCACTCTCCTCTATCCCTCTATCCTCACTCTCCTTCTATCCCCTATCCTCACTCTCCTTCATCCCTCTATCCTCACTCTCCCTCTATCCCTCTATCCTCACTCTCCCTCTATCCCTCTATCCTCACTCTCCTTCTATCCCTCTATCCTCACTCTCCCTATCCCTCTATCCCCTCTATCCTCACTCTCCTTCTATCCCTCTATCCTCACTCTCCTCTATCCCTCTATCCTCACTCTCCCCTCTATCCCTCTATCCTCACTCTCCTTCTATCCCTCTATCCTCACTCTCCTTCTATCCCTCTATCCTCACTCTCCCTCTATCCCTCTATCCTCACTCTCCCTCTATCCCTCTATCCTCACTCTTCTTCTATCCCTCTATCCTCACTCTCCCTCTATCCCTCTATCCCTCTATCCTCACTCTCCTTCTATCCCTCTATCCTCACTCTCCCTCTATCCCTCTATCCTCACTCTCCCTCTATCCCTCTATCCTTTCCCTTGAACAAAACTCTGTCCTTCTGTTTAGTTGGCCTTGGCTTTCATCTGTTGTTAGGCCACGAGCTCTCCTTCATGAAAGATAATATGGAGAATATGGGAGTGTTGCCAAATGTCACCCTCTCCTCTCTCTCTCTCTTTCTCTCTCTCTTCTGTCTCTCTCTCTGTCTCTCTCTCTCTCTCTCTCTCTCTCTCTCTCTCTCTCTCTCTCTCTCTCTCTCTCTCTCTATATATATATATATATATATATATATATAGTTTTGGTGTTGGGTCAAAATGTCCGCCATTGTTTATTAAATGTTTCTGGGTCAGTAAAGTCACTCATGTCACAGCAACACAGTGAGGAAGTTGTCTGTGTTGACACATAGGGCTGTCAATCGGGTGGCAGTGGACTGAGGAGAAGGGGGAAGACCAGG
>NW_026285017.1:0-2776 GCF_023373465.1 Oncorhynchus keta | reverse complement strand
ACAGACCAGCTAGATCTACTAGTTCTATAATATAATGACAGACCTGCTAGATCTACTATTTCTATAATATAATGACAGTCCAGCTAGATCTACTGTCTCTATTATATTATGACAGACCAGCTAGATCTAATGTCTCTATTATATTATGACAGATCAGCTAGATCTACTGTCTCTTTTATATTATGACAGACCAGCTAGATCTACTGTCTCTATTATATTATGACAGACCAGCGAGATCTACTGTTTCTATTATATTATGACAGACCAGCTAGATCTACTATTTCTATAATATAATGACAGACCAGCTAGATCTACTGTCACTATTATATTATGACAGACCAGCTAGATCTAATGTCTCTATTATATTATGACAGACCAGCTAGATCTACTAGTTCTATAATATAATGACAGACCAGCTAGATCTACTGTCTCTATTATATAATTACAGACCAGCTAGATATACTCAAATCAAAATCAAATCAAATCAAATCAAATCAAATTTATTTATATAGCCCTTCGTACATCAGCTGATATCTCAAAGTGCTGTACAGAAACCCAGCCTAAAACCCCAAACAGCAAACAATGCAGGTGTAAATGCACGGTGGCTAGGAAAAACTCCCTAGAAAGGCCAAAACCTAGGAAGAAACCTAGAGAGGAACCGGGCTATGTGGGGTGGCCAGTCCTCTTCTGGCTGTGCCGGGTAGAGATTATAACAGAACATGACCAAGATGTTCAAATGTTCATAAATGACCAGCATGGTCGAATAATAATAAGGCAGAACAGTTGAAACTGGAGCAGCAGCACAGTCAGGTGGACTGGGGACAGCAAGGAGCCTTCATGTCAGGTAGTCCTGGGGCACGGTCCTAGGGCTCAGGTCAGTTGAAACTGGAGCAGGAGCATGGCCAGGTGGACTGGGGACAGCAAGGAGTCCTCATGTCAGGTAGTCCTGGGACATGGTCCTAGGGCTCAGGTCCTCCGAGAGAGAGAAAGAAAGAGAGAAGGAGAGAATTAGAGAACGCACACTTAGATTCACACAGGACACCGAATAGGACAGGAGAAGTACTCCAGATATAACAAACTGACCCTAGCCCCCGACACATAAACTACTGCAGCATAAATACTGGAGGCTGAGACAGGAGGGGTCAGGAGACACTGTGGCCCCATCCGAGGACACCCCGGACAGGGCCAAACAGGAAGGATATAACCCCACCCACTTTGCCAAAGCACATCCCCCACACCACTAGAGGGATATCTTCAACCACCAACTTACCATCCTGAGACAAGGCCGAGTATAGCCCACAAAGATCTCCGCCACGGTACAACCCAAGGGGGGCAACCCAGACAGGCCGACCACAACAGTGAATCAACCCACCCAGGTGACGCACCCCCCCAGGGACGGCACGAGAGAGCCCCAGCAAGCCAGTGACTCAGCCCCGTAACAGGGTTAGAGGCAGAGAATCCCAGTGGAAAGAGGGGAACCGGCCAGGCAGAGACAGCAAGGGCGGTTCGTTGCTCCAGAGCCTTTCCGTTCACCTTCCCACTCCTGGGCCAGACTACACTCAATCATATGACCCACTGAAGAGATGAGTCTTCAGTAAAGACTTAAAGGTTGAGACCGAGTTTGCGTCTCTGACATGGGTAGGCAGACCGTTCCATAAAAATGGAGCTCTATAGGAGAAAGCCCTGCCTCCAGCTGTTTGCTTAGAAATTCTAGGGACAATTAGGAGGCCTGCGTCTTGTGACCGTAGCGTACGTGTAGGTATGTACGGCAGGACCAAATCAGAGAGGTAGGTAGGAGCAAGCCCATGTAATGCTTTGTAGGTTAGCAGTAAAACCTTGAAATCAGCCCTTGCTTTGACAGGAAGCCAGTGTAGAGAGGCTAGCACTGGAGTAATATGATCAAATTTTTTGGTTCTAGTCAGGATTCTAGCAGCCGTATTTAGCACTAACTGAAGTTTATTTAGTGCTTTATCCGGGTAGCCGGAAAATAGAGCATTGCAGTAGTCTAACCTAGAAGTGACAAAAGCATGGATTAATTTTTCTGCATCATTTTTGGACAGAAAGTTTCTGATTTTTGCAATGTTACGTAGATGGAAAAAAGCTGTCCTCGAAATGGTCTTGATATGTTCTTCAAAAAGAGAGATCAGGGTCCAGAGTAACGCCGAGGTCCTTCACAGTTTTATTTGAGACGACTGTACAACCATTAAGATTAATTGTCAGATTCAACAGAAGATCTCTTTGTTTCTTGGGACCTAGAACAAGCATCTCTGTTTTGTCTGAGTTTAATAGTAGAAAGTTTGCAGCCATCCACTTCCTTATGTCTGAAACACATGCTTCTAGCGAGGGCAATTTTGGGGCTTCACCATGTTTCATTGAAATGTACAGCTGTGTGTCATCCGCATAGCAGTGAAAGTTTACATTATGTTTTCGAATAACATCCCCAAGAGGTAAAATATATAGTGAAAACAATAGTGGTCCTAAAACAGACTACTTCTATTATTTTATAACAGACCAGCTAGATCTACTGTGTCTATTATATTATGACAGACCAGCTTGATCTACTATTTATATAATATAATGACAGACCAGCTAGATCTACTGTCTCTATTATATTATGACAGACCAGCTAGATCTACTGTCTCTGTTATAATATGACAGACCAGCTAGATCTCCTGTCTCTATTATATTAAGACAGACCAGCTAGATCTACTGTCTATATTATATTATGACAGACCAGCTAGATATACTGTCTCTATTATATTATGACAGACCAGCT
>NW_026285016.1:0-2969 GCF_023373465.1 Oncorhynchus keta | reverse complement strand
GTTATTCAGGAAGAGTAACTGTGTAAGTTATTCAGGAAGAGTAACTGTGTAAGTTATTCAGGTAGAGTAACTGTGTAAGTTATTCAGGTAGAGTAACTGTGTGTTATTCAGGAAGAGTAACTGTGTAAGTTATTCAGGTAGAGTAACTGTGTAAGTTATTCAGGTAGAGTAACTGTGTAGGTTATTCAGGAAGAGTAACTGTGTAAGTTATTCAGGAAGAGTAACTGTGTAAGTTATGCAGGAAGAGTAACTGTGTAAGTTATTCAGGAAGAGTAACTGTCAAATAAATGTATAAAAGCACCTCTCTGAAACAAGCGGATAAATCCCTGACATTGCATGTTGGTAATCTATGTGTGTGTACGGTAGTAGATATGAGGGAGAGGAAAAAGTAAAATAAAAGCCATTAGAGAGATAAGGATATAGGAAGAGGGTTTGGCTGCTGTTGACAACAAATCACTAAGTAGGACAGTGATATTCAAACCATAAATATAAAATAAAGTACAGTAAACTGAAAAAGTATGATACAGTACATCAGCTCAAATGTGTGTGTGTTTATGCTTGTGTGCCTGTATGAATGTGTGTGTACTGTATTTGCTTCAATCTGTAGATAGAGGACTCCTGCTATCTCCAGGAGTGATAATTAGACTTTTTGTCTTAATATGTTGCTGTCTTTTTGATAGCTAGGACCATCTACTTTAATTCAGGATCGGTGGGTCCCCCACTGGACGGTTGAGCTAACGTAGGCTAAGGTGATTAGCATGAGGTTGTAAGTAACAAGAACATTTCCCAGGACATAGACATATCTGATATTGACAGAAAGGTTAAATTATTGTTAATCTAACTGCACTGTCCGATTTACAGTAGCTATTACAGTGAAAGAATACCATGCTATTGTTTGAGGAGAGTGCACAGTTATGAACTTGATACAACATTTTGATAAGAAATACAATGGTTCATTGGATCAGTCTAAAACTTTGCACATACACTTCTGCCATCTAGGGGCCAAAATCTAAATTCCACCTGGGCTGGAATAATACATAATGGCCTTTCCCTTGCTCTTCAAAGATGATGGTAGAAAATATATGTTTATTTTTCTTTTTCTTTGTATTTTCTTTTACCAGATCTAAGGTGTTATATTCTCCTACATTTATTTCACATTTCCACAAAATTCAAAGAGTTTCCTTTCAAATGATATCAAGAATATGTGTATCATTGCTTCAATGCCTGAGCTACATGCAGTTAGATTTGGGTATGTCATTTCATCGCTGGTGGCACAGGGGCTACTCATTTCTTCTAGGTGGAGATTTTCTATTTTCTCCCTCACTCACCTGTCCATCTCCTAATTTGAATTCCATGCTGTCACTGTCACTTGTCATCTCAAGCTTAACATTGTTGTCATCTATTGCTCACCAGGTGCCCTTAGAGAGCTCCTCAATGAGCTTGACATCTTGATAAGTTCATTTCCTGATGGTGGATCACCACTCAGTCCACTGGGCAACTTCAAGCTCCCGACGTCTGCCTTCGATTCATTTCTTTCAAACTCTTTCTTTCCCCTCCTTTCCTCTGTTGACCTCCCCTCCCACTCACAAGGCAGGGAATGTGCTTGACCTAAACTTTGCTAGATGCTGTTCGCCTACCCCAACCCTCCTCCAGGTCTCTAATCACTACTTTGTTTCCTTTTCTGTCTCCCCCCTTTCTTCCAACCCTACCCAGAAGGTCATTTTGGTCGCAATCTTTGCTCTCTATCTCCCTCTACTCCAGGTTTCATCATCTAGGTTTGGCCTCAGGCCCATTTTTTTCTGAGCTAATAGTTGGTGGGCCATAACATAATTAGTATATAATGCTAGCACAATTAATTGGTCCACACTACAAATGAAACTAAATGTTTTACACATGTGATTAGTACATAATAAACCCTCCTGTCTCCTGATTCTGCTTCTATGACCCTACTCTCCTCGCTTTGCACATCCTATGACTCTCACCATCTCGTTTACTCCCTGCCAGCTCGGCCCTCCCCTCCTGCTCCGTGGCTGAATGACTCACTGCGAGCTTAAAGAACAGGACTGCGGGCATCTGATCAAACAGGAGGAAAACTAAACTTCCGGAGGACCTATTATCCTTTCACTCCATCCTCTATACCTTCTCTTCCCTGTATCCGCGGCTAAAGCCACTTTCTATCACTCTCAATTTCAAGCTTCTGCCTCTACCTCTAGGAAATTATTTTCAACCTTCTCCTCCCACCTTTATCCTCCACCCCCTCCCCCTCCCTCTCTACGAATGACTTTGTCAACCACTTTGAAAAGAAGGTTGACGACATTCAGTCTATTTAGTACACTTGTCCCACTCTGACAAAACTACCCTAAACCTTGACCTCTTTCTCCAGAGTATATCCTGCCTGCTCAACCCCATTCCCTCCTCCCTTCTCCAGACACTCTCTGGAGACCTTCTCCCATTCCTCACTTCCCTCAAACTCATTCCTTACCACTGGCTGTGTCTCCTTTGACTTCAATATGGCCGGAGTCGCTTCCCTTCTCTGGAAACAAACACTCGATCCCTCTGACGTCAAAAACTACAGTCCGGTATCCCTTATTTATTTTCCTTCCAAAACACTTGAGCGTGCTCTCTCTGACCAACTCTCTCGCTAGCTCTCTCAAACTATTTTCTTGACACGAACCAGTCAAGACGGGTCACTCACATTGCTCTCCTCTGTGTCATAGAGGCTCTCCACACTGACAAAGCTGACTCTCTCTCCTCTGTTCTCATCCTCCTAGATCTATCCGCTGCCTTCGAGATGATGAACCATCATATCCTCCCTCTCCACCCTCTCAGGGCTGGGATTTTCAGTCTTTGCACACTCTTGGATTGCATACGACCTGGCAGGCTGCTCTTACCAAGTAACGTGGAGAGGACCTGTGTCTGCACAATGTGCTCTCACTACTGGTGTCCCCCAGGGCTCAGTTCTACTATAT
>NW_026285015.1:0-7918 GCF_023373465.1 Oncorhynchus keta | reverse complement strand
GGCTCCTTTAAGACTCCATAATGTTTCATCATTAGATGCTACAGTCCTCCTTTAAGACTCCATAATGTTTCATCATTAGATGCTCCAGTCCTCCTTTAAGACTCCATAATGTTTCATCATTAGATACTACAGTCCTCCTTTAAGAATCCATAATGTTTCATCATTAGATGCTCCAGTCCTCCTTTAAGACTCCATAATGTTTCATCATTAGATGCTACAGTCCTCCTTTAAGAATCCATAATGTTTCATCATTAGATGCTCCAGTCCTCCTTTAAGAATCCATAATGTTTCATCATTAGATGCTCCAGTCCTCCTTTAAGACTCCATAATGTTTCATCATTAGGTGCTACAGTCCTCCTTTAAGACTCCATAATGTTTCATCATTAGATGCGACAGTCCTCCTTTAAGAATCCATAATGTTTCATCATTAGATGCTCCAGTCCTCCTTTAAGACTCCATAATGTTTCATCATTAGATGCTACAGTCCTCCTTTAAGACTCCATAATGTTTCATCATTAGATGCGACAGTCCTCCTTTAAGACTCCATAATGTTTCATCATTAGATGCTACAGTCCTCCTTTAAGACTCCATAATGTTTCATCATTAGATGCTACAGTCCTCCTTTAAGACTCCATAATGTTTCATCATTAGATGCTACAGTCCTCCTTTAAGACTCCATAATGTTTCATCATTAGATGCTACAGTCCTCCTTTAAGACTCCATAATGTTTCATCATTAGATGCTACAGTCCTCCTTTAAGACTCCATAATGTTTCATCATTAGATGCTACAGTCCTCCTTTAAGACTCCATAATGTTTCATCATTAGATGCTACAGTCCTCCTTTAAGACTCCATAATGTTTCATCATTAGATGCTACAGTCCTCCTTTAAGAATCCATAATGTTTCATCATTAGATGCTACAGTCCTCCTTTAAGACTCCATAATGTTTCATCATTAGATGCTACAGTCCTCCTTTAAGACTCCATAATGTTTCATCATTAGATGCTCCAGTCCTCCTTTAAGACTCCATAATGTTTCATCATTAGATGCTACAGTCCTCCTTTAAGACTCCATAATGTTTCATCATTAGATGCTACAGTCCTCCTTTAAGACTCCATAATGTTTCATCATTAGATGCTACAGTCCTCCTTTAAGACTCCATAATGTTTCATCATTAGATGCTACAGTCCTCCTTTAAGACTCCATCATGTTTCATCATTAGATGCTACAGTCCTCCTTTAAGAATCCATAATGTTTCATCATTAGATGCTCCAGTCCTCCTTTAAGACTCCATAATGTTTCATCATTAGATGCTCCAGTCCTCCTTTAAGACTCCATAATGTTTCATCATTAGATGCTCCAGTCCTCCTTTAAGACTACATAATGTTTCATCATTAGATGCTCCAGTCCTCCTTTAAGACTACATAATGTTTCATCATTAGATGCTACAGTCCTCCTTTAAGACACCATAATGTTTAATCTGTAGACGCTGCAAATCAAAAAATTCTAAGATGCGAATTGGTGTCATTATACACCTGCTTTACATTTCTTACATGTATTTATTCATATTGAAACATATAAACATTAATATTGAAATAATACATTTTTATTTGGCTAATTTTCAATCTATTGTTGAGCGTAATATACTCTATGGACATATCAAAGATAAGATTGAGAGTTGAATCTCTGCTACTTTTAGATATATGATCAATTTGGGAAGCCACTATATGATCCATTTGGGAAGCCACTATATGATCTATTTGGGAAGCCACTATATGATCTATTTGGGAAGCCACTATATGATCCATTTGGGAAGCCACTATATGATCAATTTGGGAAGCCACTATATGATCCATTTGGGAAGCCACTATATGATCTATTTGGGAAGCCACTATATGATCCATTTGGGAAGCCACTATATGATCCATTTGGGAAGCCACTATATGATCTATTTGGGAAGCCACTATATGATCCATTTGGGAAGCCACTATATGATCCATTTGGGAAGCCACCATATGGTCTATTTGGGAAGCCACTATATGATCCATTTGGGAAGCCACTATATGATCCATTTGGGAAGCCACTATATGATCCATTTGGGAAGCCACTATATGATCCATTTGGGAAGCCACCATATGATCCATTTGGGAAGCCACCATATGATCCATTTGGGAAGCCACTATATGGTCCATTTGGGAAGCCACTATATGATCCATTTGGGAAGCCACTTTATGATCCATTTGGGAAGCCACCATGTGATCCATTTGGGAAGCCACCATATGATCTATTTGGGAAGCCACTATATGATCCATTTGGGAAGCCACTATATGATCCATTTGGGAAGCCACTATATGATCCATTTGGGAAGCCACTATATGATCCATTTGGGAAGCCACTATATGATCCATTTGGGAAGCCACTATATGATCCATTTGGGAAGCCACCATATGATCTATTTGGGAAGCCACTATATGATCCATTTGGGAAGCCACTATATGATCCATTTGGGAAGCCACTATATGATCCATTTGGGAAGCCACTATATGATCCATTTGGGAAGCCACTATATGGTCCATTTGGGAAGCCACTATATGATCCATTTGGGAAGCCACTATATGATCCATTTGGGAAGCCACTATATGAGCCATTTGGGAAGCCACTATATGGTCCATTTGGGAAGCCACTATATGATCCATTTGGGAAGCCACTATATGGTCCATTTGGGAAGCCACCATATGGTCCATTTGGGAAGCCACCATATGGTCCATTTGGGAAGCCACTATATGATCCATTTGGGAAGCCACTATATGATCCATTTGGGAAGCCACTATATGATTCATTTAGGAAGCCACCATATGATCCATTTGGGAAGCCACCATATGGTCCATTTGGGAAGCCACTATATGATCCATTTGGGAAGCCACTATATGATCCATTTGGGAAGCCACTATATGATCCATTTGGGAAGCCACTATATGATCCATTTGGGAAGCCACTATATGGTCCATTTGGGAAGCCACTATATGATCTATTTGGGAAGCCACTATATGATCTATTTGGGAAGCCACCATATGATCTATTTGGGAAGCCACTATATGATCCATTTGGGAAGCCACTATATGGTCCATTTGGGAAGCCACTATATGGTCCATTTGGGAAGCCACTATATGGTCCATTTGGGAAGCCACTATATGATCCATTTGGGAAGCCACTATATGATCCATTTAGGAAGCCACCATATGATCCATTTGGGAAGCCACCATATGATCCATTTGGGAAGCCACTATATGATCCATTTGGGAAGCCACTATATGATCCATTTGCTAAGCCACTATATGATCCATTTGCTAAGCCACTATATGATCCATTTGGGAAGGCACTATATGATCAATTTGGGAAGCCACCATATGATCCATTTGGGAAGCCACCATATGATCTATTTGGGAAGCCACTATATGATTCATTTAGGAAGCCACCATATGATCCATTTGGGAAGCCACCATATGGTCCATTTGGGAAGCCACTATATGATCCATTTGGGAAGCCACTATATGATCCATTTGGGAAGCCACTATATGATCCATTTGGGAAGCCACTATATGATCCATTTGGGAAGCCACTATATGGTCCATTTGGGAAGCCACTATATGATCTATTTGGGAAGCCACTATATGATCTATTTGGGAAGCCACCATATGATCTATTTGGGAAGCCACTATATGATCCATTTGGGAAGCCACTATATGGTCCATTTGGGAAGCCACTATATGATCTATTTGGGAAGCCACTATATGATCTATTTGGGAAGCCACCATATGATCTATTTGGGAAGCCACTATATGATCCATTTGGGAAGCCACTATATGGTCCATTTGGGAAGCCACTATATGGTCCATTTGGGAAGCCACTATATGGTCCATTTGGGAAGCCACTATATGATCCATTTGGGAAGCCACTATATGATCCATTTAGGAAGCCACCATATGATCCATTTGGGAAGCCACCATATGATCCATTTGGGAAGCCACTATATGATCCATTTGGGAAGCCACTATATGATCCATTTGCTAAGCCACTATATGATCCATTTGCTAAGCCACTATATGATCCATTTGGGAAGGCACTATATGATCAATTTGGGAAGCCACCATATGATCCATTTGGGAAGCCACCATATGATCTATTTGGGAAGCCACTATATGATCCATTTGGGAAGCCACTATATGATCCATTTGCTAAGCCACTATATGATCCATTTGGGAAGCCACTATATGATCCATTTGCTAAGCCACTATATGATCCATTTGCTAAGCCACTATATGATCCATTTGGGAAGCCACTATATGATCCATTTGGGAAGCCACCATATGATCCATTTGGGAAGCCACTATATGATCCATTTGGGAAGCCACCATGTGATCCGGTTAGTAACCGGAAGGTTGCGAGTTCAAACCCCGAGCTGACAAGGTACAAATCTGTCGTTCTGCCCCTGAACAGGCAGTTAACCCACTGTTCCCAGGCCGTCATTGAAAATAAGAATATGTTCTTAACTGACTTGCCTGGTTAAATAAAGGTAAATAAATAAAAAAATGACCCATTTGGGAAGTCTTATCAACATAATGAATGTAAAAACTGTATTGAAAAAGCTTGCCCTCTGCTGGAGATTTGCAGGTCAAAGAAGGGCTGTGATTGGTTACATTTCCTACTATGCCAATTGGTCCATCACATAGAGATCCTGCTCTGAAACTCTGTCTAAAATGGTCCATCACATTAAAACTAGTAGAGATCCTACTCTGAAACTCTGATGCTCAACCCACCACCACCAATGTTGTTAAAATCTCTGTCTGATAAATGGTATGAGTGTGGAAGTGTTTTGTCTCTGTCTGATACATTGTATGAGTGTGGAAGTGTTTTGACTCTGTCTGATAAATTGAATGAGTGTGGAAGTGTTTTGACTCTGTCTGATAAATTGTATGAGTGTGGAAGTGTTTTGTCTCTGTCTGATAAATTGTATGAGTGTGGAAGTGTTTTGACTCTGTCTGATAAATTGAATGAGTGTGGAAGTGTTTTGACTGTCTGATAAATTGTATGAGTGTGGAAGTGTTTTGTCTCTGTCTGATAAATTGTATGAGTGTGGAAGTGTTTTGTCTCTGTCTGATAAATGGTATGAGTGTGGAAGTGTTTTGTCTCTGTCTGATAAATGGTATGAGTGTTGAAGTGTTTTGTCTCTGTCTGATAAATTGTATGAGTGTGGAAGTGTTTTGTCTCTGTCTGATAAATTGTATGAGTATGGAAGTGTTTTGTCTCTGTCTGATAAATGGTATGAGTGTGGAAGTGTTTTGTCTCTGTCTGATAAATTGTATGAGTGTGGAAGTGTTTTGAGGATACAATATACAGGTAACTGCCAAATAAAGGAGACGCTTGAGTCAATGAGGCAAACAAAGTCGACTGAACAAAAATATAAACGCAACATGCAGTATAGTGTTGTTCCCCTTGTTTCATAAGCTGAAATAAAAAGACCCAGATATTTTCCATGCGCACAAAAAGTGTATTTCTCTCAAATTGTGTGCTCAAATTTGTAGTTATGACTCTTTATATTGGGGTTTCCTTTACTTGGGCATTTATGACATTTTATGTTGGGGTTTCCTTTATTTTGGTAGTTATGACTCTTTATGTTGGGGATTCCTTTATTTTGGTAGTTATGACTCTTTATGTTGGGGATTCCTTTATTTTGGTAGTTAGGACTCTTTATGTTGGGGATTCCTTTATTTTGGTAGTTATGACTCTTTATGTTGGGGATTCCTTTATTTTGGTAGTTATGACTCTTTATGTTGGGGATTCCTTTATTTTGGTAGTTATGACTCTTTATGTTGGGGATTCCTTTATTTTGGTAGTTAGGACTCTTTATGTTGGGGATTCCTTTATTTTGGTAGTTATGACTCTTTATGTTGGGGGATTCCTTTATTTGGGCAGTTATGACTCTTTATGTTGTGCAGTTATAACTCTTTATGTTGGGGATTCCTTTATTTTGGTAGTTAGGACTCTTTATGTTGGGGATTCCTTTATTTTGGCAGTTATGACTCTTTATGTTGGGAGTTTCCTTTATTTGGGCATTTACAACACTTTATGTTGGGGATTCCTTTATTTTGGTAGTTATGACTCTTTATGTTGAGGATTCATTTATTTTGGTAGTTATGACTCTTTATGTTGGGGATTCATTTATTTTGGTAGTTATGACTCTTTATGTTGGGGATTCCTTTATTTGGGCAGTTACCTGTAGCCATTATTATTAATTTCTTTACCAATGGATAATTTATTCTTAATTTAAAAAAATGTAAAAATTACCTCCTTTTTCTCCCCGGACACAGCCCGGGATCGAACCTGGCTTTGTAGTGATGCCTCAAGCACTGCAGTGCCTTAGACCGCTGTGCCACTCGGGAGGCCCCCACGGATCATTTCGGAACCTGAATACATGTCAACAATCATTCCCCTCAAAGGACACTTCTTCTATGGATGTTAAATCCCCCGTTACGGACGTTCTACTCACGTTTTACATTGAACATGTTGTTTTTAACGCAGGACTTGTTAAAGGGCTACTGTGTGATTCAAACGAGTCCGATTCAACACCAGAATGTCACAGTCTGTAAGATGTGTTCACCGTCAAAGAGTGGGCCACCAACAAAACATTAATAACAATGGATCAAATGCAGCCTATGACATTGATTGAAATACTGTAGTCTACAATATATATTATTATAGAGCTCTATTCAGCCTGTAACCATGACATTATCTATTATTATAGAGCTCTGCTCAGCCTGTAACCATGACATTATCTATTATTATAGAGCTCTGCTCAGCCTGTAACCATGACATTATCTATTATTATAGAGCTCTGCTCAGCCTGTAACCATGACATTATCTATTATTATAGAGCTCTGCTCAGCCTGTAACCATGACATTATCTATTATTATAGAGCTCTGCTCAGCCTGTAACCATGACATTATCTATTATTATAGAGCTCTGCTCAGCCTATAAACATGACATTATCTATTATTATAGAGCTCTATTTAGCCTGTAACCATGACATTATCTATTATTATAGAGCTCTGTTCAGCCTGTAACCATGACATTATCTATTATTATAGAGCTCTATTCAGCCTGTAACCATGACATTATCTATTATTATAGAGCTCTGTTCAGCCTGTAAACATTACATTATCTATTATTATAGAGCTCTATTAAACCTGTAACCATGGCATTATCTATTATTATAGAGCTCTGCTCAGCCTGTAAACATGACATTATCTATTATTATAGAGCTCTGTTCAGCCTGTAACCATGACATTATCTATTATTATAGAGCTCTATTCAGCCTGTAACCATGGCATTATCTATTATTATAGAGCTCTGATCAGCCTGTAAACATGACATTATCTATTATTATAGAGCTCTGATCAGCCTATAAACATGACATTATCTATTATTATAGAGCTCTATTCAGCCTGTAACCATGACATTATCTATTATTATAGAGCTCTGCTCAGCCTGTAACCATGACATTATCTATTATTATAGAGCTCTGCTCAGCCTATAACCATGACATTATCTATTATTATAGAGCTCTATTTAGCCTGTAACCATGACATTATCTATTATTATAGAGCTCTGTTCAGCCTGTAACCATGACATTATCTATTATTATAGAGCTCTATTCAGCCTGTAACCATGACATTATCTATTATTATAGAGCTCTGTTCAGCCTGTAAACATTACATTATCTATTATTATAGAGCTCTATTAAACCTGTAACCATGGCATTATCTATTATTATAGAGCTCTGCTCAGCCTGTAAACATGACATTATCTATTATTATAGAGCTCTGTTCAGCCTGTAACCATGACATTATCTATTATTA
>NW_026285014.1:10000-12500 GCF_023373465.1 Oncorhynchus keta | reverse complement strand
GCAGCATGAGATTGGATCCTTTATATTGTATTATTCCTAACATCTCCCAGGCACGCACAAAGTATCTTAAATTGTTATCTTGTAGCAAGCTAGGGAGGAGCCCAGCCGGTTTGTTTCAACAAATGTATAACTCAATGGCTACCGCAGGCGGGTTGATAGAATATACTGAAATCGAGTTGTAATATGTTCATAATGACTGTAAGCCTTCGTAGAGACCCTGAGTTAGTCTGAGAGAGAGATGTACTGGGAGGGGAGGGAGGGAGGGAGGGAGGGAGGGAGGGAGGGAGGGGAGGGAGGGAGGGGAGGGAGGGAGGGAGAGAGGGAGAACGAGAGAGAGATACTGGGGAGGGAGGGAGGGGGGAGGGAGGGAGGGAGGGAGGGAGGGAGGGAGGGGAGGGAGGGAGGGAGGGAGGAGGGAGGGAGGGAGGGAGGGAGGGAGGGAGGGAGGGGAGGGGAGGGAGAACAAGAGAGAGATACTGGGAGGGAGGGAGGGAGGGAGGGGGAGGAGGGAGGGAGGGAGGGAGGGAGGGAGGGAGGAGGGAGGGAGGGAGGGAGGGAGGGAGGTGGAACAAGAGAGAGAGAGGCATGTCAGAGGGAGGGAGGTAGGGTGGGTGGGAATGAGGGGAGGTAGAACGAGAAAGGGCGAAAGAGAGAGAGAGAGAGGGAGAAGGAATGTGAGTCACTGAAGTGTACAGTAACTATGCAGATAATTTGCATGAATATGATGTGATATGTCTTTGAGACCTATTCGCTGAAGAATTTTTGTGTGTCAATTGTACTGTATATATAGGGAGGGAGGGAGGGAGAACGAGAGAGAGATACTGGGAGGGAGGGAGGGAGGGAGGGAGGGAGGGAGGGAGGGAGGGAGGGAGGGAGGGAGGGAGGGAGGGAGGGAGGGAGGGAAGGAGAACAAGAGAGAGAGATACTGGGAGGGAGGGAGATACTGGGAATGAGGGAGGGAGGGAGGGAGGGAGGTAGGGGGACAATGAGAGAGAGAGAGATACTGGGAGAGAGAGAGGGTGGAAGGTGGGAAGGATGAAGGGAGGTAGAGCGTGAGAGAGAGAGAAGTATGCCGTGAGGGAGGGAGGTAGGGTGGGTGGGAAGGAGGGAGGGAGGGAGAATGAGAAAGGGCGAAAGAGAGAGCGAGAGAGAGAGAGAGAGAGAGAGAGAGAGAGAGAGAGAGAGAGAGAGAGAGAGAAGGGAATGTGAGTCAGTGAAGTGTACAGTAACTATGCAGATAATTTGCATGAATATGATGTGATATGTCTATTGAGACCTATTCGCTGAAGAGACAAGTAGCATTTTTGTGTGTCAATTGTACTGTATGTTTATTAGTCAAGGAATTCACCCACAAAGCCCCAAATATTTTGTGGGTACCAAAATCATACCATACTGTGCTTACTTATTTGTGGGGATATGTTGTCTTCACATAGGCCTTTAAATCCAGCAGATAAAATACAATAAAAGACTGAATCGTGCAATTTGGGATAAAAGCATGAAAGTTGGTAGAATGTTTACGTCATCTACATTCTATAGATTTTTCCAGGACTATTCTAGCAACGGTCCATATCGGACCTGTTTTAAAAATAGACAGCCTTAGTTATATAAGAAAAGGGCAGTTTCTCCATCCAATCACAATTTTTATTTGTTTTTTTTTCTGGGGTGTGAACTTCTACATCTACAGTCTGTGTTGTATTAAAGTAATGTGTATACAGTCTGTGTGTCACGCCCTGACCGTAGAGAGCTTTTTATGTCTCTATTTTGGTTTGGTCAGGGTGTGATTTGGGATGGGCATTCTATGTTCCTTTTTCTATGTTTTGTATTTCTATGTTTTTGGCCGGGTTATGGTTCTCAATCTGGGACAGCTGTCTGTCGTTGTCTCTGATTGGGAACCGTACTTAGGGTAGCTTTTTCCCACCTGGGTTTTGTGGGAAGTTGTTTTCTGTTTAGTGTACAGGACTGTTTCGGTTCCATTTATTCTGCGTTCAGTTCAATAAACAAACATGAACACTTTACCACGCCGCGCTTTGGTCCGACTTCCTCATCCGACGACCAAAGCCGTTACACTGTGCTGTATTAAAGTCATGGCAGTGAACGAGAGAGATAGATAGAGCTCGAAAATGTGTCTCCTGTCAAGGTGCAGTAAGAGGTGACTGGGGAGCCTAACAAAGCACTTTACCTCCCAACGACTGAGTGATTGGCGAGACTCAGGGTGCAGGGAGTCTTAATTAACGACATGAAATATATTGGTACGTTGACTGTTACGGGGAAATACTCTGAGTTGAACATCGTTGCATCGTGTGATCAGGGCCTTGAAGGTTAGCAAAGTGCTGTTAGGTGACATATCACCTAAGGGAAGCGTCAATCCCGATTGACTAATTGTCAAGTTCGCTGTTGTTAACTAGACTAGTGTCTTTGAGTTTCAAATGGATGAGTATTGGTCTCTCTCTCTGTGTGTGTGTGTGTGTGTGTGTGTGTGTGTGTGTGTGTGTGTGTGTGT
>NW_026285014.1:0-7500 GCF_023373465.1 Oncorhynchus keta | reverse complement strand
CTGGTGTTTTGCAGATACTATTTAATGAAGCTGCCAGTTAAGGACTTGTGAGGCGTCTGTTTCTCAAACTAAACACTCTAATGTACTTGTCCTCTTGCTCAGTTTTGCACCGGGGCCTCCCACTCCTCTTTCTATTCTGGTTAGAGCCAGTTTGTGCTGTTCTGTGAAGGGAGTAGTACACGGCATTGTACAAGATCTTCAGTTTCTTGGCAATTTCTCTCATGGAATAGCCTTAATTTCTCAGAACAAGAATAGACTGATGAGTTTCAGAAGAAAGTTCTTTGTTTCTGGCCATTTTGAACCTGTAATCGAACCCACAAATGCTGATGCTCCAGATACTCAACTAGTCTAATGAAGGCCAGTTTTATTGCTTCTTTTAATCAGAACAACAGTTGTCACGTGTGCTAACATAATTGCAAAAGGGTTTTCTAATGATCAATTAGCCTTTTAAAATGATACACTTGGATTAGGTAACACAACGTGCCGTTGGAACACAGGAGTGATGGTTGCTGATATTGGACCTCTCTATGCCTATGTAGATATTCCATTACAAAAATCAGGCGTTTCCAGCTACAATAGTAATTTACAACATTAACAACTACTAGAGGTCGACCGATTATGATTTTTCAATGCCGATACCGATTATTGGAGGACAAAAAAAGCAGATGACTATTACAACAATACTTGAATGAACACTTATTTTAACTTCATATAATACATCAATAAAATCAATTTAGACTCAAATAAATAATGAAACATGTTCAATTTGGTTTAAATAATGCAAAAACAAAGTGTTGGAGAAGAACGTAAAAGTGCAATATGTGCCATGTAAGAAAGCTAAAGTTTAAGTTCCTTGCTCAGAACATGAGAACATATTAAAGCTGGTGGTTCCTTTTAACATGAGACTTCAATATTCCCAGGTAAGAAGTTTTAGGTTGTAGTTATTATAGGAATTATAGGACTATTTCTCTCTATACCATTAATATTTGATATACCTTTGACTATTGGATGTTCTTATAGGCACTTTAGTATTGCCAGTGTAGCAGTATAGCTTCCATCCCTCTCCTCGCTCCTACCTGGGCTCGAACCAGGAACACATCGACAACAGCCACCCTCGAAGCAGCGTTACCCATGCAGAGCAAGGGGAACAACTACTCCAAGTCTCAGAGCGAGTGACGTTTGAAACGCTATTAGCGTGCACCCCACTAACTAGCTAGCCATTTCACATCACATCATTACACCAGCGTATTCTCGGGAGTTGATATGCTTGAAGTCATAAACAGCAGAGCTGCTGGCAAAACGCACGAAATTGCTGTTTGAATAAATGCTTATGAGCCTGCTGGTGCCTACCATCGCTCAGTCAGACTGCTCTATCAAATCATAGACTTAGTTATAACATAATAACACAAATAAATACGAGCCTTAGGTCATTAATATGGTCGAATCCGGGAAACTATCATCCCGAAAACAAAACGTTTATTCTTTCAGTGAAATACGGAACCGTTCCACCCGTTCTAACGGGTGGCATCCATCAGACTAAATATTCCTGTTACATTGCACAACCTTCAATGTTGTGTCATAATTACGTAAAATTCTGGCAAATTAGTTCGCAATGAGCGAGGCTGCCCAAACTGTTGCATATACCCTGACTCTGCGTGCAATGAACACAAGAGAAGTGATACAATTTCACCTGGTTAATATTGCCTGCTAACATGGATGTATTTTAGCTAAATATGCAGGTTTAAAAATATATACTTCTGTGCATTGATTTTAAGAAAGGCATTGAAAAAAATAAATAATAATAATAATAATATCGGCAAATCAGTGTCCAAAATGACCGATTTCCGATTGTTATGAAAACTTGAAATCTGGCCTAATTAATCGGCCATTCCGATTAGGCGGTCGACCTCCAATGTCTACACTATTCCTGATCAACTCTTATGTTATTTTAATGGACAAAAAATGTGCTATTCTTTAAAAAACAAGGACATTTCTAAGTGACCCCAAACTTTTGAATGGTAGTGTGTGTATTCCTATTTCAATGAACAAGTCAACTTTTAGTACAATGTGTGTGTGTGTGTGTGTGTGTGTGTGTGTGTGTGTGTGTGTGTGTGTGTGTGTGTGTGTGTGTGTGTGTGTGTGTGTGTGTGTGTGTGTGTGTGTGTGTGTGTGTGTGTGTGTGTGTGTGTGTCTGTTTTCGCAGCATATTTGTTGTGTGCATGTCATCCGTCTCATGAAGTGGTCCTTTCGGGGTACTTGGGCAGAGAAAGTGTCTGCAGCGTGACTAGTAGTCACAGTTAGTATCTGCAGTGTGACTAGTAGTCACAGTTAGTATCTGCAGTGTGACTAGTAGTCACAGTTAGTATCTGCAGTGTGACTAGGTCTAGTCACAGTTAGTATCTACAGCGTGACTGGTCTAGTCACAGTTAGTGTCTGCAGCGTGACTAGGTCTAGTCACAGTTAGTATCTGCAGTGTGACTAGGTCTAGTCACAGTTAGTATCTACAGTGTGACTCGGTCTCGTCACAGTTAGTATCTGCAGTGTGACTAGGTCTCAGTCACAGTTAATATCTGCAGCGTGACTAGGTCTAGTCACAGTTAGTATCTGCAGTGTGACTAGGTCTAGTCACAGTTAGTATCTGCAGTGTGACTAGGTCTAGTCACAGTTAGTATCTGCAGTGACTAGGTCTAGTAACAGTTATTGTCTGCAGTGTGTGACTAGGTCTAGTCACATTTAGTATCTGCTGTGTGACTAGGTCTAGTAACAGTTATTAGTCTGCAGTGTGACTAGGTCTAGTCACGGTTAGTATCTGCAGCGTGACTAGTAGTCACAGTTAGTATCTGCAGTGTGACTAGGTCTAGTCACAGTTAGTATCTGCAGTGTGACTAGTAGTCACAGTTAGTATCTGCAGTGTGACTAGTAGTCACAGTTAGTATCTGCAGTGTGACTAGGTCTAGTCACAGTTAGTATCTACAGCGTGACTCGGTCTAGTCACAGTTAGTGTCTGCAGCGTGACTAGGTCTAGTCACAGTTAGTATCTGCAGTGTGACTAGTAGTCACAGTTAGTATCTGCAGTGTGACTAGTAGTCACAGTTAGTATCTGCAGTGTGACTAGGTCTCGTCACAGTTAGTATCTACAGCGTGACTAGGTCTAGTCACAGTTAGTGTCTGCAGCGTGACTAGGTCTAGTCACAGTTAGTATCTGCAGTGTGACTAGGTCTAGTCACAGTTAGTATCTGCAGTGTGACTAGGTCTAGTCACAGTTAGTATCTACAGTGTGACTAGGTCTAGTAACAGTTATTGTCTGCAGTGTGACTAGGTCTAGTCACAGTTAGTATCTACAGTGTGACTAGGTCTAGTAACAGTTATTGTCTGCAGTGTGACTAGGTCTAGTCACAGTTAGTATCTACAGTGTGACTAGGTCTAGTCACAGTTAGTGTCTGCAGTGTGACTCGGTCTAGTCACAGTTAGTGTCTGCAGTGTGACTCGGTCTAGTCACAGTTAGTATCTGCAGTGTGACTAGGTCTAGTCACAGTTAGTATCTGCAGCGTGACTAGGTCTAGTCACAGTTAGTATCTGCAGTGTGACTAGGTCTAGTCACAGTTAGTATCTGCAGTGTGACTAGGTCTAGTCACAGTTAGTATCTGCAGTGTGACTAGGTCTAGTAACAGTTATTGTCTGCAGTGTGACTAGGTCTAGTCACATTTAGTATCTGCTGTGTGACTAGGTCTAGTAACAGTTATTGTCTGCAGTGTGACTAGGTCTAGTCACGGTTAGTATCTGCAGTGTGACTAGGTCTAGTCACAGTTAGTATCTGCAGTGTGACTAGGTCTAGTCACAGTTAGTATCTGCAGTGTGACTAGGTCTAGTAACAGTTATTGTCTGCAGTGTGACTAGGTCTAGTCACAGTTAGTATCTGCAGTGTGACTAGGTCTAGTCACAGTTAGTATCTGCAGTGTGACTAGGTCTAGTCACGGTTAGTGTCTGCAGTGTGACTAGGTCTAGTCACAGTTAGTGTCTAAACTGTGACTAGTAGTCACAGTTAGTGTCTGCAATGTGACTAGGTCTCGTCACAGTTAGTATCTGCAGTGTGACTAGGTCTAGTCACAGTTAGTGTCTAAACTGTGACTAGTAGTCACAGTTAGTGTCTGCAATGTGACTAGGTCTCGTCACAGTTAGTGTCTGCAGTTTGACTAGTAGTCACAGTTAGTGTCTGCAATGTGATTAGGTCTCGTCACAGTTAGTATCTGCAGTGTGACTAGGTCTAGTCACAGTTAGTATCTGCAGTGTGACTAGGTCTAGTCACATTTAGTGTCTGCAGTGTGACTAGGTCTAGTCACAGTTAGTATCTGCAGTGTGACTAGGTCTAGTCACAGTTAGTGTCTGCAGTGTGACTAGTAGTCACAGTTAGTATCTGCAATGTGACTAGGTCTCGTCACAGTTAGTATCTGCAGTGTGACTAGGTCTCGTCACAGTTAGTGTCTGCAGTGTGACTAGGTCTAGTCACAGTTAGTGTCTGCACTGTGACTAGTAGTCACAGTTAGTATCTGCAATGTGACTAGGTCTCGTCACAGTTAGTGTCTGCAGTGTGACTAGGTCTAGTCACAGTTAGTGTCTGCAGTGTGACTAGGTCTAGTCACAGTTAGTGTCTGCAGTGTGACTAGGTCTAGTCACAGTTAGTGTCTGCAGTGTGACTAGGTCTAGTCACAGTTAGTATCTGTAGTGTGATTAGGTCTAGTCACAGTTAGTGTCTGCAGTGTGACTAGTAGTCACAGTTAGTATCTGCAGTGTGATTAGGTCTAGTCACAGTTAGTGTCTGCAGTGTGACTAGGTCTAGTCACAGTTAGTATCTGCAGTGTGACTAGGTCTAGTCACAGTTAGTGTCTGCAGTGTGACTAGGTCTAGTCACAGTTAGTATCTGCAGTGTGACTAGGTCTAGTCACAGTTAGTGTCTGCAGTGTGACTAGTAGTCACAGTTAGTATCTGCAATGTGACTAGGTCTCGTCACAGTTAGTATCTGCAGTGTGACTAGGTCTCGTCACAGTTAGTGTCTGCAATGTGACTAGGTCTCGTCACAGTTAGTATCTGTAGTGTGACTAGGTCTCGTCACAGTTAGTGTCTGCAGTTTGACTAGTAGTCACAGTTAGTGTCTGCAATGTGATTAGGTCTCGTCACAGTTAGTATCTGCAGTGTGACTAGGTCTAGTCACAGTTAGTGTCTGCAGTGTGACTAGGTCTAGTCACAGTTAGTGTCTGCAGTGTGACTAGTAGTCACAGTTAGTATCTGCAGTGTGATTAGGTCTAGTCACAGTTAGTGTCTGCAGTGTGACTAGGTCTAGTCACAGTTAATGTCTGCAGTGTGACTAGGTCTAGTCACAGTTAGTATCTGCAGTGTGATTAGGTCTAGTCACAGTTAGTGTCTGCAGTGTGACTAGGTCTAGTCACAGTTAGTATCTGCAGTGTGACTAGGTCTAGTCACAGTTAGTGTCTGCAGTGTGACTAGTAGTCACAGTTAGTATCTGCAGTGTGACTAGTAGTCACAGTTAGTGTCTGCAGTGTAACTAGTAGTCACAGTTAGTATCTGCAGTGTGATTAGGTCTAGTCACAGTTAGTGTCTGCAGTGTGACTAGGTCTAGTCACAGTTAGTATCTGCAGTGTGACTAGGTCTAGTCACAGTTAGTGTCTGCAGTGTGACTAGTAGTCACAGTTAGTATCTGCAGTGTGACTAGGTCTCGTAACAGTTAGTGTCTGCAATGTGACTAGGTCTCGTCACAGTTAGTATCTGCAGTGTGACTAGGTCTCGTCACAGTTAGTGTCTGCAGTGTGACTAGTAGTCACAGTTAGTATCTGTAGTGTGATTAGGTCTAGTCACAGTTATTGTCTGCAGTGTGACTAGTAGTCACAGTTAGTATCTGCAGTGTGACTAGTAGTCACAGTTAGTATCTGCAGTGTGACTAGGTCACACACACACACACACACCTCACTGGACTATGTGATTGGTTAATGGACGAAAGGCGATGGAGCTCTTCTGGTTCCATTCTGACAGAGGAGGCTGGTGAGGGGAGGACGGCTCATAGCTGGAAGCTGGAATGGAAGGAATGTAATGGTATCAAATTCATGAAAACCATGAGCCTGTCCTCTGATTTTAAAGCGGCACCCGCCACCAGTGCACTCTGATAATTTTTCATTCAGTGTGGCCGGGTCTTTAGTTGAAAAGGGGCGGCAGGGTAGCCTAGTGGTTAGAGCGTTGGACTAGTAACCGGAAGGTTCATTCAGTGTGGCCGGGTCTTTAGTTGAAAAGAACATGACAGCTTCATGAAAGACAGGATTAAAAGGGGAGACATTTTTAAAAAACTGTCTGTTTAAAAAACACTGTAAAACTAAAGGGCAGCACAGGGCGGACGGATGAAGAGGGATGGAAGGATAGAAGGAGCGAGGGATGAATAGAGACATACATGTTGCCTCAGGGCTCCACGGGGAGAGAGAGAGAGAGAGAGAGAGAGAGAGAGAGAGAGAGAGAGAGAGAGAGAGACAGAGGTGTAAGGTCGTGATCTGACTCTCACTCAAAGAGAATAAATGAAAAACGTGAAGACTTAATTCAACATCCAAACATGACTTACAGTACATCATCATATGGTTGTGAGTGGGTATTATAATCAAATATCAGCCAAGGCAAAAATGTGGTCCTCAGATCCTCAAAAGGTTCTACAGCTGCACCATTTAGAGCATCCTGACTGGGTCCATCACTGCCTGGTATGACAACTGCTCAGCCTCCGACCGCAATGCACTACAGAGGGTAGCTGTGAACAGCTCAGTACCTCACTGGGGCCAAGCTTCCTGCCATCCAGGACCTCTATACCAGGCGGTGTCAGAGGAAGACCCTAAAAATTGTGAAAGACTCCAGCCACCCTAAGTCATAGACAGTCGTCTCTGCTACCGCACGGCAAGTGGTACCAGAGTGCCTAGCTTCTGGTACCAGAGCGCCAGCTTCTACCGCCAAGCCATAAGACTCCTGAACATCTAATGAAATGATTTGCATTGCCCCCCTATTTTACACGGCTGCTACTCTATTTTGTTATCATCGATGCAGAGTCACTTTAATAACTCTGCCTTCATATAGATATTACCTCAACTAACCGGTTCCTCCGCACATTGGCTCTGTACCGGTACCCTCTGTATATAGCCTCCACATTGGCTCTGTACCGGTACCCTCTGTATATAGCCTCCACATTGGCTCTGTATCGGTACCCCTGTATATAGTCTCCACATTGGCTCTGTGTCGGTACCCCTGTATATAGCCTCCACATTGGCTCTGTATCGGTACCCCCTGTATATAGTCTCCACATTGGCTCTGTATCGGTACCCCTGTATATAGCCTCCAGATTGACTCTGTATCGGTACCCCCTGTATATAGTCTCCACATTGACTCTGTACCGGTACCCTCTGTATATAGCCTCCACATTGGCTCTGTATCGGTACCCCCTGTATATAGTCTCCACAA
>NW_026285013.1:22500-40731 GCF_023373465.1 Oncorhynchus keta | reverse complement strand
CCTTAGTCTATTGACTAGTAGAGGGTGTGTAAGGTCTAATTCAGAGTCCCAAGGCACCGAGCCACGATGGTCCATTTTGACTGTAGCTTCACAGCTCTGAGACCACCGTCCGCGGGCGACCCACAGACAGACAGCGGACCTCTCCAAAATTGACACCCGCCGTGCGTACTCTATTAATTTGAACATGGCGACAGTTGGAGAAGTTTCTGGAGCCGCGCTGACAATTTCAAAAGTACGAAAGATGACAGTCCAGTATTCTCAACAGTGCTGTGCGGAAGCATTTTGGACTCTGATAAACGCTTCAGGTGTGAATAGGATGCTGTCACAGAGACATAGAGTGCAATAGGCACTCCGGGACAGCAGGGTAGCCTAGTGGTTAGAGCGTTGGACTAGTAACCGGAAGGTTGCAAATTCAAACCCCCGAGCTGACAAGGTACAAATCTGTCGTTCTGCCCCTGAACAGGCCGTCATTGAAAATAAGAATTTGTTCTTAACTGACTTGCCTAGTTAAATAAAGGGAAAATAAAAAATAAAAAATAGGACTTATAAAAACTAACAGGTATTGTTTTTCTTTAAATACGACAAGCATCGATCGAAAAAATTCAGATGTGTGTTTCGACTTCAACTGAGGTCCTTTTGGCCCTTTTCTTTCCCCCCACGAGAGAGAAACAGAAATATGTCTGAATACATTGTAGAGGAAGTGCATTGTGCTCTGTTGTGCTCTGATGCTCCTGGTAAAGACATGCAGCTTGAACACAAATCACTCTCATCGAACAGAAACAGTCATAAATAACATCATGTCTGCTTTAGCATCTTCAACGTCTCTTTCGGGAGACCTGTCCAGAGAAACAGAGATGTTTATGTCCAGCCTGTCACTCAGCCAGACATCAGGAATCTGTCACTCAGCTAGACATCAGGAATCTGTCACTCAGCCAGTCATCAGGAATCTGTCACTCAGCCAGACATCAGGAATCTGTCCACTCAGCCAGACATCAGGAATCTGTCACTCAGCCAGACATCAGGAATCTGTCACTCAGCCAGACATCAGGAATCTGTCACTCAGCCAGACATCAGGAATCTGTCCACTCAGCCAGACATCAGGAATCTGTCACTCAGCCAGACATCAGGAATCTGTCCACTCAGCCAGACATCAGGAATCTGTCACTCAGCCAGACATCAGGAATCTGTCACTCAGCCAGACATCAGGAATCTGTCACTCAGCCAGACATCAGGAATCTGTCACTCAGCCAGACATCAGGAATCTGTCACTCAGCCAGACATCAGGAATCTGTCACTCAGCCAGACATCAGGAATCTGTCACTCAGCCATTCATCAGGAATCTGTCACTCAGCCAGACATCAGGAATCTGTCACTCAGCCAGACATCAGGAATCTGTCACTCAGCCATTCATCAGGAATCTGTCACTCAGCCAGACATCAGGAATCTGTCTTCTCAGCCAGACATCAGGAATCTGTCACTCAGCCAGACATCAGGAATCTGTCACTCAGCCAGACATCAGGAATCTGTCACTCAGCCAGTCATCAGGAATCTGTCACTCAGCCAGACATCAGGAATCTGTCACTCAGCCAGACATCAGGAATCTGTCACTCAGCCAGACATCAGGAATCTGTCTTCTCAGCCAGACATCAGGAATCTGTCACTCAGCCAGACATCAGGAATCTGTCTTCTCAGCCAGACATCAGGAATCTGTCACTCAGCCAGACATCAGGAATCTGTCTTCTCAGTCAGACATCAGGAATCTGTCACTCAGCCAGACATCAGGAATCTGTCACTCAGCCAGACATCAGGAATCTGTCTTCTCAGCCAGACATCAGGAATCTGTCACTCAGCCAGACATCAGGAATCTGTCTTCTCAGCCAGACATCAGGAATCTGTCACTCAGCCAGACATCAGGAATCTGTCCACTCAGCCAGACATCAGGAATCTGTCACAGTGGTTATAACCATGTCCAGGTGTTGCCTGTCACTCAGCCAGACATCAGGAATCTGTCACAGTGGTTATAACCATGTCCAGGTGTTGCCTGTCACTCAGCCAGACATCAGGAATCTGTCACTCAGCCAGACATCAGGAATCTGTCCACTCAGCCAGACATCAGGAATCTGTCACTCAGCCAGACATCAGGAATCTGTCACAGTGGTTATAACCATGTCCAGGTGTTGCCTGTCACTCAGCCAGACATCAGGAATCTGTCACTCAGCCAGACATCAGGAATCTGTCACTCAGCCAGACATCAGGAATCTGTCCACTCAGCCAGACATCAGGAATCTGTCCACTCAGCCTGACATCAGGAATCTGTCACTCAGCCAGACATAAGGAATCTGTCCACTCAGCCAGACATCAGGAATCTGTCACTCAGCCAGACATCAGGAATCTGTCACTCAGCCAGACATCAGGAATCTGTCACTCAGCCAGACATCAGGAATCTGTCACTCAGCCAGACATCAGGAATCTGTCACTCAGCCAGACATCAGGAATCTGTCACTCAGCCAGGCATCAGGAATCTGTCACTCAGCCAGACATCAGGAATCTGTCACTCAGCCAGACATCAGGAATCTGTCACTCAGCCAGACATCAGGAATCTGTCACTCAGCCAGACATCAGGAATCTGTCACTCAGCCAGACATCAGGAATCTGTCACTCAGCCAGACATCAGGAATCTGTCTTCTCAAGCAGACATCAGGAATCTGTCACTCAGCCAGACATCGGGAATCTGTCTTCTCAGCCAGACATCAGGAATCTGTCTTCTCAAGCAGACATCAGGAATCTGTCACTCAGCCAGACATCAGGAATCTGTCACTCAGCCAGACATCAGGAATCTGTCTTCTCAAGCAGACAAACAATATTGGTCGCATCATCATAACACATGATGGACGAAATAAACCAACTCTATCACAGTGGTTAAAACAGTGGTTAAAACCATGTCACCTCTATCACACTGGTTAAAACAGTGGTTAAAACCATGTCACCTATATCACACTGGTTAAAACAGTGGTTAAAACCATGTCAACTCTATCACACTGGTTAAAACCATGTCAACTCTATCACAGTGGTTAAAACCATGTCAACTCTAACACAGTGGTTAAAACCATGTCAACTCTATCACAGTGGACCATGTCAACTCTATCACACTGGTTAAAACAGTGGTTAAAACAGTGGTTAAAACCATGTCAACTCTAACACAGTGGTTAAAACCATGTCAACTCTATCACAGTGGTTATAACCATGTCAACTCTATCACAGTGGTTAAAACCATGTCAACTCTATCACAGTGGTTATAACCATGTCAACTCTATCACAGTGGTTAAAACCATGTCAACTCTAACACAGTGGTTAAAACCATGTCAACTCTATCAGAGTGGTTATAACCATGTCAACTCTATCAGAGTGGTTATAACCATGTCAACTCTATCACAGTGGTTAAAACCATGTCAACTCTATCACAGTGGTTATAACCATGTCAACTCTATCACAGTGGACCATGTCAACTCTATCACAGTGGTTAAAACCATGTCAACTCTATCACAGTGGTTAAAACCATGTCAACTCTATCACAGTGGACCATGTCAACTCTATCACAGTGGTTATAACCATGTCAACTCTATCACAGTGGACCATGTCAACTCTATCACAGTGGTTAAAACCATGTCAACTCTATCACAGTGGTTATAACCATGTCAACTCTATCACAGTGGTTAAAACCATGTCAACTCTATCACAGTGGTTAAAACCATGTCAACTCTATCACAGTGGTTAAAACCATGTCAACTCTAACACAGTGGTTAAAACCATGTCAACTATATCACAGTGGTTAAAACCATGTCAACTCTATCACAGTGGTTATAACCATGTCAACTCTATCACAGTGGACAATGTCAACTCTATCACAGTAGTTAAAACCATGTCAACTCTATCACAGTGGACCATGTCAACTCTATCACAGTGGTTATAACCATGTCAACTCTATCACAGTGGTTATAACCATGTCAACTCTATCACAGTGGTTAAAACCATGTCAACTCTAACACAGTGGTTAAAACCATGTCAACTCTATCACAGTGGTTAAAACCATGTCAACTCTATCACAGTGGTTAAAACCATGTCAACTCTATCACAGTAGTTAAAACCATGTCAACTCTATCACAGTGGTTAAAACCATGTCAACTCTATCACAGTGGACCATGTCAACTCTATCACAGTGGTTAAAACCATGTCAACTCTATCACAGTGGTTATAACCATGTCAACTCTATCACAGTGGTTAAAACCATGTCAACTCTATCACAGTGGTTAAAACCATGTCAACTCTAACACAGTGGTTAAAACCATGTCAACTCTATCACAGTGGTTAAAACCATGTCAACTCTATCACAGTGGTTAAAACCATGTCAACTCTATCAGAGTGGTTATAACCATGTCAACTCTAACACAGTGGTTATAACCATGTCAACTCTATCACAGTGGTTATAACCATGTCAACTCTAACACAGTGGTTATAACCATGTCAACTCTAACACAGTGGTTATAACCATGTCAACTCTATCAGAGTGGTTATAACCATGTCAACTCTAACACAGTGGTTATAACCATGTCAACTCTATCACAGTGGTTAAAACCATGTCAACTCTAACACAGTGGTTAAAACCATGTCAACTCTATCACAGTGGTTATAACCATGTCAACTCTAACACAGTGGTTATAACCATGTCAACTCTATCACAGTGGTTAAAACCATGTCAACTCTAACACAGTGGTTAAAACCATGTCAACTCTATCACAGTGGTTATAATCATGTCAACTCTATCACAGTGGACCATGTCAACTCTATCACAGTGGTTAAAACCATGTCAACTCTATCACAGTGGACCATGTCAACTCTATCACAGTGGTTATAACCATGTCACCTCTATCACAGTGGACAATGTCAACTCTATCACAGTGGTTAAATCTAACAGTGGTTATAACCATGTCAACTCTATCACAGTGGTTAAAACCATGTCAACTCTATCACAGTAGTTAAAGAAGACTGAGAGCCATAGAGTGAAAGAGGGAGAACGAAGGAGAGAGAGAGAGGGCTAAAGTCCAGTCCGACCAACACCCAGGTGGAGCAGCCAGGCTACAGGGAAATAAATAAACAACAAGCCCTCTAACCATGTAGCCTCTTCCTGTGAGGGACTGAACACACACACACACACACACACACATAAATACTGTACATACATGTCATAAGGTGAATGCACCAATTTGTAAGTCGCTCTGGATAAGAGCGTCTGCTAAATGACTTAAATGTAAATGTAAATACACACACACACATAAATACTGTACACACACACACACACACACACACACACACACACACACACACACACACACACACACACACACACACACACACACACACACACACACACACACACACACTACTGTAGTGTCTCTGGATCAGAGAGTCTGCTAAATGACACTCTTGCCACACATACACATACGCACACACACGTCCCCTGTCTTCCGTACTCTACTGTCTCCCTGCTCAGTGTCTTCTCTAATCTACTGGCTCCCTGCTCGGTGTCTTCTCTACTCTACTGTCTCCCTGCTCAGTGTCTTCTCTAATCTACTGGCTCCCTGCTCAGTGTCTTCTCTACTCTACTGTCTCCCTGCTCAGTGTCTTCTCTACTCTACTGTCTCCCTGCTCAGTGTCTTCTCTAATCTACTGGCTCCCTGCTCGGTGTCTTCTCTACTCTACTGTCTCCCTGCTCAGTGTCTTCTCTAATCTACTGTCTCCCTGCTCGGTGTCTTCTCTACTCTACTGTCTCCCTGCTCGGTGTCTTCTCTAATCTACTGTCTCCCTGCTCAGTGTCTTCTCTACTATACTGGCTCCCTGCTCGGTGTCTTCTCTACTCTACTGTCTCCCTGCTCAGTGTCTTCTCTAATCTACTGGCTCCCTGCTCAGTGTCTTCTCTAATCTACTGGCTCCCTGCTCGGTGTCTTCTCTACTCTACTGTCTCCCTGCTCAGTGTCTTCTCTACTCTACTGTCTCCCTGCTCAGTGTCTTCTCTAATCTACTGGCTCCCTGCTCGGTGTCTTCTCTACTCTACTGGCTCCCTGCTCAGTGTCTTCTCTAATCTACTGGCTCCCTGCTCAGTGTCTTCTCTAATCTACTGGCTCCCTGCTCGGTGTCTTCTCTACTATACTGTCTCCCTGCTCAGTGTCTTCTCTACTCTACTGTCTCCCTGCTCAGTGTCTTCTCTAATCTACTGGCTCCCTGCTCGGTGTCTTCTCTACTCTACTGTCTCCCTGCTCAGTGTCTTCTCTACTCTACTGTCTCCCTGCTCAGTGTCTTCTCTACTCTACTGTCTCCCTGCTCAGTGTCTTCTCTACTCTACTGTCTCCCTGCTCAGTGTCTTCTCTAATCTACTGGCTCCCTGCTCGGTGTCTTCTCTAATCTACTGGCTCCCTGCTCAGTGTCTTCTCTAATCTACTGGCTCCCTGCTCGGTGTCTTCTCTACTCTACTGTCTCCCTGCTCGGTGTCTTCTCTACTCTACTGTCTCCCTGCTCAGTGTCTTCTCTACTCTACTGGCTCCCTGCTCGGTGTCTTCTCTACTCTACTGTCTCCCTGCTCAGTGTCTTCTCTACTCTACTGTCTCCCTGCTCATTGGCTTCTCTACTCTACTGTCTCCCTGCTCATTGGCTTCTCTACTCTACTGTCTCCCTGCTCATTGGCTTCTCTACTCTACTGTCTCCCTGCTCATTGGCTTCTCTACTCTACTGTCTCCCTGCTCAGTGTCTTCTCTACTCTACTGTCTCCCTGCTCAGTGTCTTCTCTACTCTACTTACTGGCCAGTCAGTCTCTTATACCAACAGAAATTATCTGTTTGTTTCTTTTGACTTGGTAAGAAAAAGAGAGGGGAGAGAGAAAGATAGAAGAGAGAGGGAGAGAGAGAGAGAAGGTGAAGAGAGAGACAGAGAGCGAAAGAGAGCGAGAGGGGGAGGAGAGAGATAGAGAAAGAGAGAGGGGAAGAGAGAGACAGAGAGAGAGGGGGGTGAGACAGAGAGAAAGAGAGAGAGAGAGAGAGAGAGAGAGAGAGAGAGAGAGAGAGAGAGAGGGGGAGAGAGAGACAGAGAGAGGAGAGAGAGAGATAGAGAAAGAGAGGGGGGAAGAGAGAGAGAGGGGGGTGAGACAGAGAGAGAAAGAGAGAGAGAGCGAGAGAGAGGAGGATGTGTGTGTGTGTGTGTGTGTGTGTGTGTGTGTGTGTGTGTGTGTGTGTGTGTGTGTGTGTGTGTGTGTGTGTGTGTGTGTGCGTGTGCGCGTGCGTGTGTGTGTGTGTGTGGTCAAATATAGAGGTATGGTCCAAACAGAACAGAGTGATAAGGCTCAGCATGGTTAAGCCTGATGAATTAATAACATAGAGCCAGATGGTTCCCAGGGGCCTAGTGGAGCACGGCAGCATGGAGAGGAGAGCACCAGGACACACACACACAATAACACACACACACCCAATAACACACTTAACACACACACACAACCAATAACACACTGATAACACACACACACAGCCAATAACACACTGTTAACACACAGACACACACAGCCAATAACACACTGTTAACACACAGACACACAGCCAATAACACACTGATAACACACAGACACACAGCCAATAACACACTGATAACACACAGACACACAGCCAATAACACACTGTTAACACACAGACACACACAGCCAATAACACACTGATAACACACACACGGCCAATAACACACTGTTAACACACACACACAGCCAATAACACACTGTTAACACACACACACACAGCCAATAACACACTGTTAACACACACACACACGGCCAATAACACACTGTTAACACACACACACGGCCAATAACACACTGTTAACACACACACACACAGCCAATAACACACTGTTAACACACACACACGGCCAATAACACACTGTTAACACACACACACACAGCCAATAACACACTGACACGGCCAATAACACACTGTTAACACACACACGGCCAATAACACACTGTTAACACACACACAGCCAATAACACACTGTTAACACACAGACACACACAGCCAATAACACACTGATAACACACACACGGCCAATAACACACTGTTAACACACACACACACAGCCAATAACACACTGTTAACACACACACACACGGCCAATAACACACTGTTAACACACACACACAGCCAATAACACACTGTTAACACACAGACACACACAGCCAATAACACACTGATAACACACACACGGCCAATAACACACTGTTAACACACACACACACAGCCAATAACACACTGTTAACACACACACACACGGCCAATAACACACTGTTAACACACACACACACAGCCAATAACACACTGTTAACACACACACACGGCCAATAACACACTGTTAACACACACACACACAGCCAATAACACACTGTTAACACACACACACACACAGCCAATAACACACTGTTAACACACACACACGGCCAATAACACACTGTTACCACACACAAACACGGCCAATAACACACTGTTAACACACACAAACACGGCCAATAACACACTGTTACCACACACAAACACGGCAATAACACACTGTTAACACACACACACACAGCCAATAACACACTGTTAACACACACACACACACACACAGCCAATAACACACTGTTAACACACACACACAGCCAATAACACACTGTTAACACACACACACACACAGCCAATAACACACTGTTAACACACACACACACCCAATAACACACTGTTAACACACACACACACACACAGCCAATAACACACTGTTAACACACACACACGGCCAATAACACACTGTTAACACACACACACACACGGCCAATAACACACTGTTAACACACACACACACACAGCCAATAACACACTGTTAACACACACACACACACACACACAGCCAATAACACACTGTTAACACACACACACGGCCAATAACACACTGAGATATAACACATCGAGCCGCAAACTAAATAGAAATTACATTCCTGGTTTTCTTCATGTTCTCAAAAAAAAATATTTCAATGGAACATGGTCTGACTGTCCTTTCATGCCCCCGAATGAATCGCTCTTGATTGCAATGTCTTAATGTTCTTCAATTGAAGATAATTCTCTAAGTAATGATAATAAACCTTGAGATTAATTCAGAAGATTATATTTAGCATTATGGAATTTATAAACCATTTCAAGCAATTAATACATGCAGTCACGGCGTAACACACATGCCTGAGTGGAAACAACTCAAAACGTTGACCGTGTGAAAAGACAAAACACGTTACCAGACCTGATCTGACTGTAGGCTACATGATGCTGCTGCCTCTTTAAACACTGATCTGAAGTCATTTCTAACCATTCACCATCTTAACGGTTCAGGTTTAGGATTAGGTTAGGGTAAACTGATCCTAGGTCTGTGCAAAGGGTTAACCTCGACCTATATGCCAGTCCAGCCTGTCCAGCTGGGCTGCAGTCAGAGTAGTGGTCCATGGGATTTCCTGTTAAGGTTAGAGGGACCTGGTTAGTTCCACCAGTTTACTGCTGGGGCTATACTGCCCCCAGTGCCCAGACAGAGAACTACACCTGCCACCATGGGCAACACAGCAGTAGCCTAGTGGGCTAGAAGTGTCCGAAGTGGCTAAAGTTTGCAGTTGATGACAGTTGATAGGTAAACAGACAGACAGACAGACAGAGAGACAGAGAATAAAGAAAGAGAGGTCAGAGGTGTGTCTGAGAAATCCACATTCCTCAATCCCAGGTGAAACTCATCAAGGTGTCTGTCCAATACACACACCCCTACCTGCTTATACAGGGTCATCATCAAGGTGTCTGTCCAAAACACACACCCCTACCCGCTTATACAGGGTCATCATCAAGGTGTCTGTCCAATACACACACCCCTACCTGCTTATACAGGGTCATCATCAAGGTGTCTGTCCAAAACACACACCCCTACCCGCTTATACAGGGTCATCATCAAGGTGTCTGTCCAATACACACACCCCTACCTGCTTATACAGGGTCATCATCAAGGTGTCTGTCAATACACACCCCTACCTGCTCATACAAGGTCATCATCAAGGTGTCTGTCCAAAACACACACCCCTACCTGCTATACAGGGTCCTCATCAAGGTGTCTGTCCAAAACACACACCCCTACCTGCTTATACAGGGTCATCACCAAGGTGTCTGTCCAATACACACCCCCCTACCTGCTTATACAGGGTCATCATCAAGGTGTCTGTCCAAAACACACACCCCTACCTGCTTATACAGGGTCCTCATCAAGGTGTCTGTCCAAAACATACACCCCTACCTGCTTATACAGGGTCAGATGTTCATGCATCCCACTAATGGTTAAGGTTAGATTTGAGGATAGGGTAATCTGATCCTAGATCTGCTGAGCATTGAAATGATACCTGGGACTAGGAAGACGAAGACTGCAGTCTGAACCCGTTTGGTTTGAGATGTTAAAGTTAAGGAAAGCTAAGGCCAGCTTCTTCAGGCAGAAGTTTGCATCCTGTAGCTCCAACTCCAAAAAGTTCTGGGACACTGTGAAGTCCATGGAGAACAAGAGCACCTCCTCCCAGCTGCCCACTGCACTGAGGCTAGAAACACGGTCTCCACCGATAAATCCATGATTATCGAAAACTTCAATAAGCACTTCCGCCTGGCTACTCCAACCTCGGCCAACAGCTCCGCCCCCCCCGTAGTTCCTCACCCAAGCCTCTCAGGTTCTCCTTTACCCAAATCCAGATAGCAGATGTTCTGAAAGAGCTGCAAAACCTGGACCCGTACAAATCAGCTGGGCTTGACAATCTGGACCCTCTATTTCTGAAACTATCCGCCACCATTGTCGCAACCCCTATTACCAGCCTGTTCAACCTCTCTTTCATATCGTCTGAGATCCCCAAGGATTGAAAGCTGCCGCAGTCATCCCCCTCTTCAAGGGAGACACCCTGGACCCAAACTGCTATAGACCTATATCCATCCTGCCCTGCCTATCTAAGGTCTTGAAAGCCAAGTCAACAAACAGGTCACTGACCATCTCGAATCCCACCGTACCTTCTCCGCTGTGCAATCTGGTTTCGAGCCGGTCACGGGTGCACCTCAGCCACACTCAAGGTACTAAATGATATCATAACCGCCATCGATAAAAGACAGTACTGTGCAGCCGTCTTCATCGACCTCGCCAAGGCTTTCGACTCTGTCAATCACCAAATTCTTATCGGCAGACTCAACAGCCTCGGTTTTTCGGATGACTGCCTTGCCTGGTTCACCAATTACTTTGCAGACAGAGTTCAGTGTGTCAAATCGGAGGGCATGCTGTCCGGTCCTCTGGCAGTCTCTATGGGGGTGCCACAGGGTTCAATTCTCGGGCCGACTCTTTTCTCTGTATATATCAATGATGTTGCTCTTGCTGCGGGCGATTCCCTGATCCACCTCTACGCAGATGACACCATTCTATATACTTTCGGCCCGTCATTGGACACTGTGCTATCAAACCTCCAAACGAGCTTCAATGCCATACAGCACTCCTTCCGTGGCCTCCAACTGCTCTTAAACGCGAGTAAAACCAAATGCATGCTTTTCAACCGATCGCTGCCTGCACCCGCATGCCCGACTAGCATCACCACCCTGGATGGTTCCGACCTTGAATATGTGGACATCTATAAGTACCTAGGTGTCTGGCTAGACTGCAAACTCTCCTTCCAGACTCACATCAAACATCTCCAATCAAAAATCAAATCCAGAGTCGGCTTTCTATTCCGCAACAAAGCCTCCCTTCACTCACGCTGCCAAGCTTACCCTAGTAAAACTGACTATCCTACCGATCCTCGACTTGGCGATGTCATCTACAAAATGGCTTCCAACACTCTACTCAGCAAACTGGATGCAGTCTATCACAGTGCCATCCGTTTTGTCACTAAAGCACCTTATACCACCCACCACTGCGACTTGTATGCTCTAGTCGGCTGGCCCTCACTACATATTCGTCGCCAGACCCACTGGCTCCAGGTCATCTACCAGTCCATGCTAGGTAAAGCTCCGCCTTATCTCAGTTCACTGGTCACGATGGCAACACCCATCCGTAGCACGCGCTCCAGCAGGTGTATCTCACTGATCATCCTAAAGCCAACACCTCATTTGGCCGCCTTTCGTTCCAGTACTCTGCTGCCTGTGACTGGAACGAATTGCAAAAATAAGCTGAAGTTTGAGACTTTTATCTCCCTCACCAACTTCAAACATCAGCTATCCGAGCAGCTAACCGATCGCTGCAGCTGTACATAGTCTATAGGTAAATAGCTCACCCTTTTTCACCTACCTCATTCCCATACTGTTTTTATACTGTTTTTATTTATTTACTTTTCTGCTCTTTTGCACACCAATATCTCTACCTGTACATGCCCATCTGATCATTTATCACTCCAGTGTTAATCTGCAAAATTGTATTATTCGCCTACCTCCTCATGCCTTTTGCACACATTGTATATAGACTGCCCATTTTTTTCTACTGTGTTATTGACTTGCTAATTGTTTACTCCATGTGTAACTCTGTGTTGTCTGTTCACACTGCTATGCTTTATCTTGGCCAGGTCGCAGTTGCAAATGAGAACTTGTTCTCAACTAGCCTACCTGGTTAAATAAGGTGAAATACATTTTTTTTTTTTTTTTTAAAGTGATGATGGATGCCGTGTAAAGAGAGGATCATTCCACTGCGTGCTGTGATGAGACGGTGTCTGGTTCACCCTTTTCCCTATGTAGTGCACTACTTTTCACCAGGACCCATGGGGTCGCTATGTAGGGAATAGGGTGCGATTTGGGACGATGACCCTAGTCGTCTTTTGGCAACTGTTTGGGATATCAAGACTTTCTGTTTTTTGTCTGTAATGTTAGACGTACAAATGCAAGAGAACATGTTTCACCATGGCCTACTGACAGACAGAGAGAGACAGAGAGAGACAGACAGAGAGAAAAAAGGAGACAGAGGGGTGTATTCCCTGTGCCTGGGTTTGGCATGGGAGGGAGCATGTGAATGGAACGTGAGGCTGTCCATAAGAAGACAGAAATCTGCTTAATACGGTCTTCATGGATGCCAAGGTGAGCTCAAGCCGTCTCTCTCTCTCTCTCTCTCTCTCTCTCTCTCTCTCTCTCTCTCTCTCTCTCTCTCTCTCTCTCTCTCTCTCTCTCTCTCTCTCTCTCTCTCTCTCTCTCTCTCTCTCTCTCTCTCTCTCTCTCTCTCTCTCTCTCTCTCTCAATAAAACAGAGACTAAGTATAGAGGAAGGAGGAGAGGGGGACCTCAAATAGAAAGGCTAAGGTGGGATGCAGATAGAAAAATAAATAGGATTACTGTTTTTTATCTTCTATTTTTTACATTCAATCTTATTTTTGTTGTTTAGTTTGATGCGGATTGGGTCGGGGGGTGATGTGGCTGCGGATTGGGTCGGGGGTGATGTGGCTGCGGATTGGGTCGGGGGTGATGTGGCTGCGGATTGGGTCGGGGGGGATGTGGCTGCTGATTGGGTCGGGGGATGTGTCGTTGCGGATTGGGTCGGGGGTGATGTGGCTGCGGATTGAGTTGGGGGGGGATGTGGCTGCGGATTGGGTCGGGGGGTGATGTGGCTGCGGATTGGGTCGGGGGGGTGATGTGGCTGCGGATTGGGTCGGGGGTGATGTGGCTGCGGATTGAGTCGGGGGGTGATGTGGCTGCGGATTGGGTCGGGGTGATGTGGCTGCGGATTGGGTCGGGGGGTGATGTGGCTGCGGATTGGGTCGGGGGATGTGGCTGCGGATTGGGTCGGGGATGTGGCTGCGGATTGGGTCGGGGGGATGTGGCTGCTGATTGGGTCGGGGATGTGGCTGCGGATTGGGTCGGGGGATGATGTGGCTGCGGATTGGGTCGGGGGAGATGTGGCTGCTGATTGGGTCGGGGGGCTGCTGATTGGGTCGGGGGGCTGCTGATTGGGTCGGGGGATGTGGCTGCTGATTGGGTCGGGGGGCTTCTGATTGGAGCGGGGGTGTCAGAGGGTTGAGGAGAGGAGGACAGTCGCTGTGGGGGAAAGCTGATTTTCTGACACGACTGACAACAGGGAATGGGGGGATGTTTGGAAGCGTGATGAGATCTGGAGGGAATCTGAACACAACATTCCCTGACATTCCCACTTTTCCCACTTTCTTTGTTTTTTTCCCCACCATCTGCGGTCTATCACCATCTGCGGTCTATCACCATCTGCGGTCTATCACCATCTGCGGTCTATTACCATCTGCGGCCTATCTCCTCCTCTTGTCTCTCTCATATACCTTGAGTTACAAGCCAGACAAAGAAACATTGGGAAGAACCAGACTCTAGAGAAGGGACCTTACATCTTTAATCTCCAGGATAAAGTGCTGATAACTCTACATCACATCCTGTAACTCCAGGATAAAGTCCTGGTAACTCTACATCACATCCTGTAACTCCAGGATAAAGTCCTGGTAACTCTACATCACATCCTGTAACTCCAGGATAAAGTCCTGGTATCTCTACATCACATCCTGTAACTCCAGGATAAAGTCCTGATAACTCTACATCACATCCTGTAACTCCAGGATAAAGTCCTGGTAACTCTACATCACATCCTGTAACTCCAGGATAAAGTCCTGGTAACTCTGCATCACATCCTGTAACTCCATGATAAAGTCCTGGTAACTCTACATCACATCCTGTAACTCCATGATAAAGTCCTGGTAACTCTACATCACATCCTGTAACTCCATGATAAAGTCCTGGTAACTCTACATCACATCCTGTAACTCCATGATAAAGTCCTGGTAACTCTACATCACATCCTGTAACTCCAGGATAAAGTCCTGGTAACTCTACATCACATCCTGTAACTCCAGGATAAAGTCCTGGTAACTCTACATCACATCCTGTAACTCCAGGATAAAGTCCTGGTAACTCTGCATCACATCCTGTAACTCCATGATAAAGTCCTGGTAACTCTGCATCACATCCTGTAACTCCAGGATAAAGTCCTGGTAACTCTACATCACATCCTGTAACTCCAGGATAAAGTCCTGGTAACTCTACATCACATCCTGTAACTCCAGGATAAAGTCCTGGTAACTCTACATTTCCTAACCAGAATAACCTTCCTTTACAGATTATCTTGGGGGAAATGTTGCTTTGGCAAACAGGGCTGTTTATTGTTGTTAAACGGGGCTTTAATTCTGGGGTTTGTACTAATTAAAATGTAGAAACACAGCTGAGGATGGTGTTTTAGTTAGCGGCTAATTGTGCTTACACCAGGGGAATGAGATGTTTTATGTGTTCACTTTCAAGGGAGAGACCTGTGCACGCACAAAGACACACACACATACACACAAAGACGCACACACACACGCACACGCACACACAAACGCACACGCACAAAGACGCACACACATACACACACACACGCACACGCACAAAGACGCACACACATACACACACGCACACGCACACGCACAAAGACACACACACATACACACACGCACACGCACACGCACAAAGACGCACACACATACACACACGCACACGCACACACACACGTTGTGTTATGACAGCAGTACCCTGAAACCATCTCACAACACGACACACTGGAGAGAGAGAAGTGTGTGTGTGTGTGTGTGTGTGTGTGTGTGTGTACACACACACACACACACACACACACACACACACACACACACACACACACACACACACACACACACACACACACACACAGGATATCTGTTCCTCCTTCATTTACAGGGTGACTTTTAAACAGCCAGGAGCATAGTATTAATCAGTAGGCAGACTACTGGGGAATATCAGGTTTCCTTCTATCATGGAAGGATGCTTGTATTATTACCTCTGTGCGTGGGTGGGGTGGGGGTGGGGTGGGTGGGATGGGTGGGGGTGGGTGGGTGGGTGGGTGGGTGGGTGGTGGGTGGGTGGGTGGGTGGGTGGGGTGGGTGGGTGGATGGGTGGGTGGGTGGGTGGGATGGGTGGGTGGGTGGGTGGGTGGGTGGGTGGGATGGGTGGGTGGGTGGGTGGGTGGGTGGGTGGGTGGATGGGTGGGTGGGGTGGGTGGGTGGGTGGGTGGGTGGGGGTGGGGCCACAGAAGTACACTATTGAGCTGAAGGACATAAGTGTGTAGTTTACAAACAGTTGTTTTTAATCTTAGCAGAGGATTGATGGAAGGGGAACCAAACGCGTGCTCTCATACTCCCTTAAAAGACCATCAGTTGGAAAAATACAAAAAAGCAGTAATAGTACTGTTTGTCCATTTTGAGATGCCGTAGCCAGTATACACTTCCTCAAAATAGTCAGATCTAATCTAAGATAACTCAAGAAATCTGTCATTCATTTTGACGTTTTTGTCGAGGAGATCTTCGTCACACATTTCTACCCTTATCTAAGATGTTTGCTGCAGTATTTCTCAATATAAAAATTAGCATAAAAACGAGTTCTCTCGTTGACAACAAGGATTTTATTTATCCCTGTTGACCAATCGCCGAGCAGTGGCGTAGCCTTGGGCTTGCCTCAGAAAAGATGTAATGTGCCAGAACATCTGAAAAAACCCTCCCCCGAAGTCCAAAAGGAACAAAAATGTCACAAACTCTTCTGAACTGTTTAGTCTGGGAATCATGCGGACGTCTTTACCCTCTCTCAGAAACACAACTTTAGGACACTTTATTAACCTGAAGAGAGTAGAGGTTTCTATTGGTTACAGACACCCCAAACTTCCACACCTCTGCTCCTGGAACACCCTGTTGCTAGGTGCAAACAGAATCACATGACCTAGTCAGCCAATCAGAGGCTCTACCTGGGAGCAGCAGAACCCCAGTCTGTCTCTCAACTCTTCATTTGTTCCCAGAAGGGCAGGTTGAGAAGGTCTCTGTAAACTCCTGTCTGGAGGTCTTCACGGATCCTCCTGTAACCGAGCGGGTCCAGATCCAGAATTTAAAATAATGTCACGGTCTTGGTTGGATCTGATACGATTGTCACGGGTCTTGAGTAAGTGTGGTAGACTTGATTACCAGCAACGACGAGACGGCCTACAGGGAGGAGGTGAGGGCCCTCGGAGTGTGGTGTCAGGGAAATAATCTCACACTCAACGTCAACAAAACTAAGGAGATGATGGTGGACTTCAGGAAACAGCAGAGGGAACACCCCCTATCCACATTGATGGGACAGTAGTGGAGAGGGTAGTAAGTTTTAAGTTTCTCGGCGTACACATCACAGACAAACTGAATTGGTCCACCGACACAGACAGCATCGTGAAGAGGCGCAGCAGCGCCTCTTCAACCTCAGGAGGCTGAAGAAATTCGGCTTGTCACCAAAAGCCCTCACAAACTTCTACAGATGCACAATCGAGCATCCTTTCGGCTGTATCACCGCCTGGTACGGCAACTGCTCCGCCCTCAACCGTAAGGCTCTCCAGAGGTAGTGAGGTCTGTACAACGCATCACCGGGGGCAAACCACCTGCCTTCCAGGACACCTACACCACCAGATGTCACAGGAAGGCCAAAAGATCATCAAGGACAACAACCACCCCAGCCACTACCTGTTCACCCCGCTATCATCCAGAAGGCGAGGTCAGTACAGGTGCATCAAAGCAGGGACCGAGAGACTGAACAACAGCTTCTATCTCAAGGCCTTCAGAATGTTAAACAGCCATCACTAACATTGAGTGGCTGCTGCCAACATACACTGACTCAAATCTCTAGCAACTTTAATAATTAAAAATTTGATGTAATACATGTATCACTAGTCACTTTAAACAATTCCACTTTATATAATGTTTACATATCCTACATTACTCATCTCATTGCCAGGTCGCAATTGTAAATGAGAACTTGTTCTCAACTTGCCTACCTGGTTAAATAAAGTGAAATAAATCAAATATGTACTGTATATACTGTACTCTATACCATCTACTGCATCTTGCCTATGCCGTTCGGCATCACTCATCCATATATATATATGTACATATTCCTATTCATTCCTTTACACTTGCGTGTAAAGGTAGTTGTAATTTGTTAGATTACTTGTTAGATATTACTGCACTGTCGGAACTAGAAGCACAAGCATTTCGCTACACTTGCATTAACATCTGCTAACCATGTGTGTGACCAATAGAATTGAATTTGATTTG
>NW_026285013.1:0-17500 GCF_023373465.1 Oncorhynchus keta | reverse complement strand
CTGAAAATAGTTTTGATTTAAGTCTGGCAACAAAAGTTAATGGAACCAACCACATAGACCTAAATGTTTTTTTCAGGCACACGTGCAGTGTAGCTATTGGGAGGTGAACCAACACTCATTTTTGCGGCACAAAAATAAAAACTTTGCTCCAAAGTTTGAAAATGTTTATGAAAACCTCAAATAATGAAGGGTGTGTGTGTGAGCGTGATGTCATAATGGGTCTGCCCTGGGGTTAGGGTTGGGGTCACCAGTGTTTAGTCTAAGTGTTTCCCTGTAGGAGAGGAGACTCCAGCTTTCCTGCTGCCACACCACACAGATTTATTGCCAGGCTGTCTCACACACCCATGCACATATGCACACACACCCCTACCCCTGAATCACACATTAAGGGCCCCACAAAGCAACATACATCCATCAACACGCAAACCCCTATTCCCCCACCAGCACCACGGCTCCCCAGTTAAAGTAATGGTCCTATGACCCGTGAACCAGCACCAGGCCCAACCCCATCCTCCCTCTGTGTCTCACACACACACCAGCCTCAGTTTGTGTACGACAGCAATTTCCTGAAAAGCCTAGAGCGAACGGCACACTTCTCCATTAATGTTTACCAAAGCGCCAGGCAACCCCCTCCTCTCCTGACCCAGGAAAAACAGAGCATGGTCGGCTCTGGTCACTGGCAATTACAACTCATCTAACTGTATGATCTACAGCTCTGTCAAATAACCAGCAGAGAGTGAGTGAGTGAGTGAGTGAGTGAGTGAGTGGTGAGTGAGTGAGTGAGTGAGTGGTGAGTGGTGAGTGAGTGAGTGAGTGAGTGAGTGAGTGAGTGAGTGAGTGAGTGAGTGAGATAATCGTCATGTTACTCGTCATGCCAGTCTTCATTATAGCCATGCCAGTCTTCATGGTAGTCATGCTAGTATTCATTATAGTCATGCCAGTCTTCATGATAGTCATGCTAGTCTTCATTATAGTCATAACAGTCTTCATTATAGTCTTGCTAGTCTTCATTATAGTCATGCCAGTCTTCATTATAGTCATAACAGTCTTCATTATAGTCTTGCTAGTCTTCATTATAGTCATGCCAGTCTTCATGATAGTCATGCCAGTCTTCATTATAGTCATGCCAGTCTTCATTATAGTCATGCCAGTCTTCATTATAGTCATGCCAGTCTTCATTATAGTCATGCCAGTCTTCATGATAGTCATAACAGTCTTCATTATAGTCATGCCAGTCTTAATTATAGTCATGCCAGTCTTCATGATAGTCATGCCAGTCTTCATTATAGTCATGCCAGTCTTCATTATAGTCATGCCAGTCTTCATGATAGTCATAACAGTCTTCATTATAGTCATGCCAGTCTTCATGGTAGTCATGCCAGTCTTCATTATAGTCATGCCAGTCTTCATTATAGTCATGCCAGTCTTCATGATAGTCATAACAGTCTTCATTATAGTCATGCCAGTCTTCATGATAGTCATGCCAGTCTTCATTATAGTCATGCCAGTCTTCATTATAGTCATGCCAGTCTTCATTATAGTCATGCCAGTCTTCATTATAGTCATGCCAGTCAGCATGATAGTCATGCCAGTCTTCATTATAGTCATGCCAGTCTTCATTATAGTCATGCCAGTGGTGGTAATTCACACACACAATCCTCATAAATGTTGTAAAAGGAGCCATAACATTATCTCAAGTCTTTGACAGTAATGAACGCTGCATTGTATATTGTTATCTCCTGTGACAGTAATGAACGCTGCATTGTATATTGTTATCTCCTGACAGTAATGAACGCTGCATTGTATATTGTTATCTCCTGACAGTAATGAACGCTGCATTGTATATTGTTATCTCCTGACAGTAATGAACGCTGCATTGTATATTGTTATCTCCTGACAGTAATGAACGCTGCATTGTATATTGTTATCTCCTGACAGTAATGAACGCTGCATTGTATATTGTTATCTCCTGACAGTAATGAACGCTGCATTGTATATTGTTATCTCCTGACAGTAATGAACGCTGCATTGTATATTGTTATCTCCTGACAGTAATGAACGCTGCATTGTATATTGTTATCTCCTGGCAGTAATGAACATTGTATATTGTTATCTCCTGACAGTAATGAACGCTGCATTGTATATTGTTATCTCCTGTGACAGTAATGAACGCTGCATTGTATATTGTTATCTCCTGACAGTAATGAACGCTGCATTGCATATTGTTATCTCCTGACAGTAATGAACGCTGCATTGTATATTGTTATCTCCTGGCAGTAATGAACGTTGCATTGTATATTGTTATCTCCTGTGACAGTAATGAACGCTGCATTGTATATTGTTATCTCCTGGCAGTAATGAACGCTGCATTGTATATTGTTATCTCCTGTGACAGTAATGAACGCTGCATTGTATATTGTTATCTCCTGACAGTAATGAACGCTGCATTGTATATTGTTATCTCCTGACAGTAATGAACGCTGCATTGTATATTGTTATCTCCCTGGCAGTAATGAACGCTGCATTGTATATTGTTATCCCCTGACAGTAATGAACGCTGCATTGCATATTGTTATCTCCTGGCAGTAATGAACGCTGCATTGTATATTGTTATCTCCTGACAGTAATGAACGCTGCATTGCATATTGTTATCTCCTGACAGTAATGAACGCTGCATTGTATATTGTTATCTCCTGGCAGTAATGAACGCTGCATTGTATATTGTTATCTCCTGACAGTAATGAACGCTGCATTGTATATTGTTATCTCCTGGCAGTAATGAACGCTGCATTGTATATTGTTATCTCCTGTGACAGTAATGAACGCTGCATTGTATATTGTTATCTCCTGGCAGTAATGAACGCTGCATTGTATATTGTTATCTCCCTGACAGTAATGAACGCTGCATTGTATATTGTTATCTCCTGACAGTAAAGAACGCTGCATTGTATATTGTTATCTCCTGTGACAGTAATGAACACTGCATTGTATATTGTTATCTCCTGACAGTAATGAACGCTGCATTGTATATTGTTATCTCCTGACAGTAATGAACGCTGCATTGTATATTGTTATCTCCTGACAGTAATGAACGCTGCATTGTATATTGTTATCTCCTGACAGTAATGAACGCTGCATTGTATATTGTTATCTCCTGACAGTAATGAACGCTGCATTGCATATTGTTATCTCCTGACAGTAATGAACGCTGCATTGTATATTGTTATCTCCTGGCAGTAATGAACGTTGCATTGTATATTGTTATCTCCTGGCAGTAATGAACGCTGCATTGTATATTGTTATCTCCTGACAGTAATGAACGCTGCATTGTATATTGTTATCTCCTGTGACAGTAATGAACGCTGCATTGTATATTGTTATCTCCTGACAGTAATGAACGCTGCATTGTATATTGTTATCTCCTGTGACAGTAATGAACGCTGCATTGTATATTGTTATCTCCTGACAGTAATGAACGTTGCATTGTATATTGTTATCTCCTGACAGTACAATGTAGCGTACAATGCAGCGTTGGAGCGGCAGGTAGCCTAGTGGGTAGAGCGTTGGACGAGTAACCGAAAGGTTGCAAGTTCAAATCCCTGAGGTGACAAGGTAAAAATCTGTCGTTCTGCCCCTGATCCCTTGTTGGGTTAACTGCCTTGTTCCTGGGCCGTCATTGAAAAGAATACATTGAAAATAATAATTTGTTCTTAACTGGTCTGTCATGTTCCTGCTCTGAGAGGCCACGGTCTGTCATGTTCCTGCTGAGAGGCCCTGGTCTGTCATGTTCCTGTTCTGAGAGGCCCTGGTCTGTCATGTTCCTGCTCTGAGAGGCCCTGGTCTGTCATGTTCCTGCTGAGAGGCCCTGGTCTGTCATGTTCCTGTTCTGAGAGGCCCTGGTCTGTCATGTTCCTGTTCTGAGAGGCCCTGGTCTGTCATGTTCCTGCTCTGAGAGGCCCTGGTCTGTCATGTTCCTGTTCTGAGAGGCCCTGGTCTGTCATGTTCCTGTTCTGAGAGGCCCTGGTCTGTCATGTTCCTGTTCTGAGAGGCCCTGGTCTGTCATGTTCCTGTTCTGAGAGGCCCTGGTCTGTCATGTTCCTGTTCTGAGAGGCCCTGGTCTGTCATGTTCCTGCTCTGAGAGGCCCTGGTCTGTCATGTTCCTGTTCTGAGAGGCCCTGGTCTGTCATGTTCCTGTTCTGAGAAGCCCTGGTCTGTCATGTTCCTGCTCTGAGAGGCCCTGGTCTGTCATGTTACAGCTCTGAGAGGCCCTGGTCTGTCATGTTCCTGTTCTGAGAGGCCCTGGTCTGTCATGTTCCTGTTCTGAGAAGCCCTGGTCTGTCATGTTCCTGCTCTGAGAGGCCCTGGTCTGTCATGTTCCTGCTCTGAGAGGCCCTGGTCTGTCATGTTCCTGCTCTGAGAGGCCCTGGTCTGTCATGTTCCTGCTCTGAGAGGCCCTGGTCTGTCATGTTCCTGTTCTGAGAAGCCCTGGTCTGTCATGTTCCTGTTCTGAGAGGCCCTGGTCTGTCATGTTCCTGCTGAGAGGCCCTGGTCTGTCATGTTCCTGCTCTGAGAGGCCCTGGTCTGTCATGTTCCTGCTGAGAGGCCCTGGTCTGTCATGTTCCTGTTCTGAGAAGCCCTGGTCTGTCATGTTCCTGCTCTGAGAGGCCCTGGTCTGTCATGTTCCTGCTGAGAGGCCCTGGTCTGTCATGTTCCTGCTCTGAGAGGCCCTGGTCTGTCATGTTCCTGCTCTGAGAGGCCCTGGTCTGTCATGTTCCTGCTCTGAGAGGCCCTGGTCTGTCATGTTCCTGCTCTGAGAGGCCCTGGTCTGTCATGTTCCTGCTCTGAGAGGCCCTGGTCTGTCATGTTCCTGCTCTGAGAGGCCCTGGTCTGTCATGTTCCTGCTCTGAAAGGCCCTGGTCTGTCATGTTCCTGCTCTGAGAGGCCCTGGTCTGTCATGTTCCTGCTCTGAGAGGCCCTGGTCTGTCATGTTCCTGCTCTGAGAGGCCCTGGTCTGTCATGTTCCTGCTCTGAGAGGCCCTGGTCTGTCATGTTCCTGCTCTGAGAGGCCCTGGTCTGTCATGTTCCTGCTCTGAGAGGCCCTGGTCTGTCATGTTCCTGCTGAGAGGCCCTGGTCTGTCATGTTCCTGCTCTGAGAGGCCCTGGTCTGTCATGTTCCTGCTGAGAGGCCCTGGTCTGTCATGTTCCTGTTCTGAGAAGCCCTGGTCTGTCATGTTCCTGCTCTGAGAGGCCCTGGTCTGTCATGTTCCTGCTGAGAGGCCCTGGTCTGTCATGTTCCTGCTCTGAGAGGCCCTGGTCTGTCATGTTCCTGCTCTGAGAGGCCCTGGTCTGTCATGTTCCTGCTCTGAGAGGCCCTGGTCTGTCATGTTCCTGCTCTGAGAGGCCCTGGTCTGTCATGTTCCTGCTCTGAGAGGCCCTGGTCTGTCATGTTCCTGCTCTGAGAGGCCCTGGTCTGTCATGTTCCTGCTCTGAAAGGCCCTGGTCTGTCATGTTCCTGCTCTGAGAGGCCCTGGTCTGTCATGTTCCTGCTCTGAGAGGCCCTGGTCTGTCATGTTCCTGCTCTGAGAGGCCCTGGTCTGTCATGTTCCTGCTCTGAGAGGCCCTGGTCTGTCATGTTCCTGCTCTGAGAGGCCCTGGTCTGTCATGTTCCTGCTTTGAGAGGCCCTGGTCTGTCATGTTCCTGCTCTGAGAGGCCCTGGTCTGTCATGTTCCTGTTCTGAGAGGCCCTGGTCTGTCATGTTCCTGCTGAGAGGCCCTGGTCTGTCATGTTCCTGCTCTGAGAGGCCCTGGTCTGTCATGTTCCTGTTCTGAGAAGCCTGGTCTGTCATGTTCCTGTTCTGAGAGGCCCTGGTCTGTCATGTTCCTGTTGAGAGGCCCTGGTCTGTCATGTTCCTGCTCTGAGAGGCCCTGGTCTGTCATGTTCCTGCTCTGAGAGGCCCTGGTCTGTCATGTTCCTGCTCTGAGAGGCCCTGGTCTGTCATGTTCCTGCTCTGAGAGGCCCTGGTCTGTCATGTTCCTGCTCTGAGAGGCCCTGGTCTGTCATGTTCCTGCTCTGAGAGGCCCTGGTCTGTCATGTTCCTGCTCTGAGAGGCCCTGGTCTGTCATGTTCCTGCTCTGAGAGGCCCTGGTCTGTCATGTTCCTGCTCTGAGAGGCCCTGGTCTGTCATGTTCCTGCTCTGAGAGGCCCTGGTCTGTCATGTTCTCCTGCTCTGAGAGGCCCTGGTCTGTCATGTTCCTGCTCTGAGAGGCCCTGGTCTGTCATGTTCCTGTTCTGAGAAGCCCTGGTCTGTCATGTTCCTGTTCTGAGAGGCCCTGGTCTGTCATGTTCCTGCTGAGAGGCCCTGGTCTGTCATGTTCCTGCTCTGAGAGGCCCTGGTCTGTCATGTTCCTGCTGAGAGGCCCTGGTCTGTCATGTTCCTGTTCTGAGAAGCCCTGGTCTGTCATGTTCCTGTTCTGAGAGGCCCTGGTCTGTCATGTTCCTGCTGAGAGGCCCTGGTCTGTCATGTTCCTGCTCTGAGAGGCCCTGGTCTGTCATGTTCCTGCTCTGAGAGGCCCTGGTCTGTCATGTTCCTGCTCTGAGAGGCCCTGGTCTGTCATGTTCCTGCTCTGAGAGGCCTTGGTCTGTCATGTTCCTGCTCTGAGAGGCCCTGGTCTGTCATGTTCCTGCTCTGAGAGGCCCTGGTCTGTCATGTTCCTGCTCTGAGAGGCCCTGGTCTGTCATGTTCCTGCTCTGAGAGGCCCTGGTCTGTCATGTTCCTGCTCTGAGAGGCCCTGGTCTGTCATGTTCCTGCTCTGAGAGGCCCTGGTCTGTCATGTTCCTGCTCTGAGAAGCCCTGGTCTGTCATGTTCCTGCTCTGAGAGGCCCTGGTCTGTCATGTTCCTGCTCTGAGAGGCCCTGGTCTGTCATGTTCCTGCTCTGAGAGGCCCTGGTCTGTCATGTTACAGCTCTGAGAGGCCCTGGTCTGTCATGTTCCTGTTCTGAGAGGCCCTGGTCTGTCATGTTCCTGCTGAGAGGCCCTGGTCTGTCATGTTCCTGCTCTGAGAGGCCCTGGTCTGTCATGTTCCTGTTCTGAGAGGCCCTGGTCTGTCATGTTCCTGCTCTGAGAGGCCCTGGTCTGTCATGTTCCTGCTCTGAGAGGCCCTGGTCTGTCATGTTCCTACTCTGAGAGGCCCTGGTCTGTCGTGTTCCTGCTTAGTGGCCCTGGTCTGTCGTGTTACAGCTCTGAGAGGCCCTGGTCTGTCATGTTCCTGCTCTGAGAGGCCCTGGTCTGTCATGTTCCTGCTCTGAGAGGCCCTGGTCTGTCATGTTCCTGCTCTGAGAGGCCCTGGTCTGTCATGTTCCTGCTCTGAGAGGCCCTGGTCTGTCATGTTCCTGCTCTGAGAGGCCCTGGTCTGTCATGTTCCTGCTCTGAGAGGCCCTGGTCTGTCATGTTACTGCTCTGAGAGGCCCTGGTCTGTCATGTTACAGCTCTGAGAGGCCCTGGTCTGTCATGTTCCTGCTCTGAGAGGCCCTGGTCTGTCATGTTCCTGCTCTGAGAGGCCCTGGTCTGTCATGTTCTTGCTCTGAGAGGCCCTGGTCTGTCATGTTCCTGCTCTGAGTGGCCCTGGTCTGTCATGTTCCTGCTCTGAGAGGCCCTGGTCTGTCATGTTCCTGCTCTGAGAGGCCCTGGTCTGTCATGTTCCTGCTCTGAGAGGCCCTGGTCTGTCATGTTCCTGCTCTGAGAGGCCCTGGTCTGTCATGTTCCTGCTCTGAGAGGCCCTGGTCTGTCATGTTACAGCTCTGAGAGGCCCTGGTCTGTCATGTTCCAGCTCTGAGAGGCCCTGGTCTGTCATGTTCCTGTTCTGAGAGGCCCTGGTCTGTCATGTTCCTGCTGAGAGGCCCTGGTCTGTCATGTTCCTGCTCTGAGAGGCCCTGGTCTGTCATGTTCCTGTTCTGAGAGGCCCTGGTCTGTCATGTTCCTGCTCTGAGAGGCCCTGGTCTGTCATGTTACTGCTCTGAGAGGCCCTGGTCTGTCATGTTCCTGCTCTGAGAGGCCCTGGTCTGTCATGTTCCTGCTCTGAGAGGCCCTGGTCTGTCATGTTCCTGCTCTGAGAGGCCCTGGTCTGTCATGTTCCTGCTCTGAGAGGCCCTGGTCTGTCATGTTCCTGCTGAGAGGCCCTGGTCTGTCGTGTTACAGCTCTGAGAGGCCCTGGTCTGTCATGTTACAGCTCTGAGAGGCCCTGGTCTGTCATGTTCCTGCTCTGAGAGGCCCTGGTCTGTCATGTTCCTGCTGAGAGGCCCTGGTCTGTCGTGTTACAGCTCTGAGAGGCCCTGGTCTGTCATGTTACAGCTCTGAGAGGCCCTGGTCTGTCATGTTCAGCTCTGAGTGGCCCTGGTCTGTCATGTTCCTGCTCTGGGAGGCCCTGGTCTGTCATGTTCCTGCTGAGAGGCCCTGGTCTGTCATGTTCCAGCTCTGAGAGGCCCTGGTCTGTCATGTTCCTGCTCTGAGAGGCCCTGGTCTGTCATGTTCCTGTTGAGAGCCCCTGCTCTGTCGTGTTACAGCTCTGAGAGGCCCTGGTCTGTCGGTGTTCCTGCTCTGAGAGGCCCTGGTCTGTCATGTTCCTGCTCTGAGAGGCCCTGGTCTGTCATGTTCCTGCTGAGAGGCCCTGGTCTGTCGTGTTACAGCTCTGAGAGGCCCTGGTCTGTCATGTTCCTGCTCTGAGAGGCCCTGGTCTGTCATGTTCCTGCTGAGAGGCCCTGGTCTGTCATGTTCCTGCTCTGAGAGGCCCTGGTCTGTCATGTTCCTGCTCTGAGAGGCCCTGGTCTGTCATGTTCCTGCTCTGAGAGGCCCTGGTCTGTCATGTTCCTGCTCTGAGAGGCCCTGGTCTGTCATGTTCCTACTCTGAGAGGCCCTGGTCTGTCATGTTCCTGCTTAGTGGCCCTGGTCTGTCGTGTTACAGCTCTGAGAGGCCCTGGTCTGTCATGTTACAGCTCTGAGAGGCCCTGGTCTGTCGTGTTCCTGCTGAGTGGTCTGTCGTGTTACTGCTCTGAGAGGCCCTGGTCTGTCATGTTCAGCTCTGATAGGCCCTGGTCTGTCGTGTTACTGCTCTGAGAGGCCCTGGTCTGTCGTGTTACAGCTCTGAGAGGCCCTGGTCTGTCGTGTCACAGCTGGGAGGCCCTGGTCTGTCGTGTTACAGCTCTGAGAGGCCCTGGTCTGTCGTGTTACAGCTCTGAGAGGCCCTGGTCTGTCGTGTTCCTGCTGAGAGGCCCTGGTCTGTCGGGTTACAGCTCTGAGAGGCCCTGGTCTGTCATGTTCCTGCTCTGAGAGGCCCTGGTCTGTCATGTTCCTGCTCTGAGAGGCCCTGGTCTGTCGGGTTACAGCTCTGAGAGGCCCTGGTCTGTCATGTTCCTGCTCTGAGAGGCCCTGGTCTGTCATGTTACAGCTCTGAGAGGCCCTGGTCTGTCGTGTTCCTGCTGAGAGGCCCTGGTCTGTCGTGTTACTGCTCTGAGAGGCCCTGGTCTGTCATGTTCCTGCTCTGAGAGGCCCTGGTCTGTCATGTTCCTGCTGAGAGGCCCTGGTCTGTCATGTTCCTGCTCTGAGAGGCCCTGGTCTGTCATGTTCCTGCTCTGAGAGGCCCTGGTCTGTCATGTTCCTGCTCTGAGAGGCCCTGGTCTGTCATGTTCCTGCTCTGAGAGGCCCTGGTCTGTCATGTTACAGCTCTGAGAGGCCCTGGTCTGTCATGTTCCTGTTCTGAGAGGCCCTGGTCTGTCATGTTCCTGCTGAGAGGCCCTGGTCTGTCATGTTCCTGCTCTGAGAGGCCCTGGTCTGTCATGTTCCTGTTCTGAGAGGCCCTGGTCTGTCATGTTCCTGCTCTGAGAGGCCCTGGTCTGTCATGTTACTGCTCTGAGAGGCCCTGGTCTGTCATGTTCCTGCTCTGAGAGGCCCTGGTCTGTCATGTTCCTGCTCTGAGAGGCCCTGGTCTGTCATGTTCCTGCTCTGAGAGGCCCTGGTCTGTCATGTTCCTGCTCTGAGAGTCCCTGGTCTGTCATGTTCCTGCTGAGAGGCCCTGGTCTGTCGTGTTACAGCTCTGAGAGGCCCTGGTCTGTCATGTTACAGCTCTGAGAGGCCCTGGTCTGTCATGTTCCTGCTCTGAGAGGCCCTGGTCTGTCATGTTCCTGCTCTGAGAGGCCCTGGTCTGTCATGTTCCTGCTCTGAGAGGCCCTGGTCTGTCATGTTCCTGCTCTGAGAGGCCCTGGTCTGTCATGTTCCTGCTCTGAGAGGCCCTGGTCTGTCATGTTCCTGCTCTGAGAGTCCCTGGTCTGTCATGTTCCTGCTGAGAGGCCCTGGTCTGTCGTGTTACAGCTCTGAGAGGCCCTGGTCTGTCATGTTACAGCTCTGAGAGGCCCTGGTCTGTCATGTTCCTGCTCTGAGAGGCCCTGGTCTGTCATGTTCCTGCTGAGAGGCCCTGGTCTGTCGTGTTACAGCTCTGAGAGGCCCTGGTCTGTCATGTTACAGCTCTGAGAGGCCCTGGTCTGTCATGTTACAGCTCTGAGAGGCCCTGGTCTGTCATGTTCCTGCTCTGAGAGCCCCTGCTCTGTCGTGTTACAGCTCTGAGAGGCCCTGGTCTGTCGTGTTACAGCTCTGAGAGGCCCTGGTCTGTCATGTTCCTGCTCTGAGAGGCCCTGGTCTGTCATGTTCCTGCTGAGAGGCCCTGGTCTGTCGTGTTACAGCTCTGAGAGGCCCTGGTCTGTCATGTTCCTGCTCTGAGAGGCCCTGGTCTGTCATGTTCCTGCTGAGAGGCCCTGGTCTGTCATGTTCCTGCTCTGAGAGGCCCTGGTCTGTCATGTTCCTGCTCTGAGAGGCCCTGGTCTGTCATGTTCCTGCTCTGAGAGGCCCTGGTCTGTCATGTTCCTGCTCTGAGAGGCCCTGGTCTGTCATGTTCCTACCTGCTGGTCTGTCGTGGCCCTGGTCTGTCGTGTTACAGCTCTGAGAGGCCCTGGTCTGTCGTGTTACAGCTCTGAGAGGCCCTGGTCTGTCGTGTTCCTGCTGAGAGGCCCTGGTCTGTCGTGTTCCTGCTCTGAGAGGCCCTGGTCTGTCATGTTACAGCTCTGATAGGCCCTGGTCTGTCGTGTTACTGCTCTGAGAGGCCCTGGTCTGTCGTGTTACAGCTCTGAGAGGCCCTGGTCTGTCGTGTCACAGCTGGGAGGCCCTGGTCTGTCGTGTTACAGCTCTGAGAGGCCCTGGTCTGTCGTGTTACAGCTCTGAGAGGCCCTGGTCTGTCGTGTTCCTGCTGAGAGGCCCTGGTCTGTCGTGTTCCTGCTCTGAGAGGCCCTGGTCTGTCATGTTCCTGCTCTGAGAGGCCCTGGTCTGTCATGTTCCTGCTCTGAGAGGCCCTGGTCTGTCATGTTCCTGCTCTGAGAGGCCCTGGTCTGTCATGTTCCTACTCTGAGAGGCCCTGGTCTGTCGTGTTCCTGCTTAGTGGCCCTGGTCTGTCGTGTTACAGCTCTGAGAGGCCCTGGTCTGTCGTGTTACAGCTCTGAGAGGCCCTGGTCTGTCGTGTTCCTGCTGAGAGGCCCTGGTCTGTCGTGTTACTGCTCTGAGAGGCCCTGGTCTGTCATGTTACAGCTCTGATAGGCCCTGGTCTGTCGTGTTACTGCTCTGAGAGGCCCTGGTCTGTCGTGTTACAGCTCTGAGAGGCCTGGTCTGTCGTGTCACAGCTGGGAGGCCCTGGTCTGTCGTGTTACAGCTCTGAGAGGCCCTGGTCTGTCGTGTTACAGCTCTGAGAGGCCCTGGTCTGTCGTGTTCCTGCTGAGAGGCCCTGGTCTGTCGGGTTACAGCTCTGAGAGGCCCTGGTCTGTCATGTTCTTGCTCTGAGAGGCCCTGGTCTGTCATGTTCCTGCTCTGAGAGGCCCTGGTCTGTCGGGTTACAGCTCTGAGAGGCCCTGGTCTGTCATGTTCCTGCTCTGAGAGGCCCTGGTCTGTCATGTTACAGCTCTGAGAGGCCCTGGTCTGTCGTGTTCCTGCTGAGAGGCCCTGGTCTGTCGTGTTACTGCTCTGAGAGGCCCTGGTCTGTCATGTTCCTGCTCTGAGAGGCCCTGGTCTGTCATGTTACAGCTCTGAGAGGCCCTGGTCTGTCGTGTTCCTGTTGAGAGGCCCTGGTCTGTCGTGTTACAGCTCTGAGAGGCCCTGGTCTGTCATGTCACAGCTCTGAGAGGCCCTGGTCTGTCATGTTCCTGCTCTGAGAGGCCCTGGTCTGTCATGTTCCTGTTGAGAGGCCCTGGTCTGTCATGTTACAGCTCTGAGAGGCCCTGGTCTGTCATGTTCCAGCTCTGAGAGGCCCTGGTCTGTCATGTTCCTGCTCTGAGAGGCCTGGTCTGTCATGTTCCTGCTCTGAGAGGCCCTGGTCTGTCATGTTCCTGCTCTGAGAGGCCCTGGTCTGTCATGTTCCTGCTCTGAGAGGCCCTGGTCTGTCATGTTCCTGCTCTGAGAGGCCCTGGTCTGTCATGTTACAGCTCTGAGAGGCCCTGGTCTGTCATGTTCCTGCTCTGAGAGGCCCTGCTCCAGCTGAGAGGCCCTGGTCTGTCATGTTCCTGCTCTGAGAGGCCCTGGTCTGTCATGTTCCTGCTCTGAGAGGCCCTGGTCTGTCATGTTCCTGCTTGAGAGGCCCTGGTCTGTCATGTTACAGCTCTGAGAGGCCCTGGTCTGTCGTGTTCCTGTTGAGAGGCCCTGGTCTGTCATGTTACAGCTCTGAGAGGCCCTGGTCTGTCGTGTCACAGCTCTGAGAGGCCCTGGTCTGTCATGTTCCTGCTCTGAGAGGCCCTGGTCTGTCATGTTCCTGCTCTGAGAGGCCCTGGTCTGTCATGTTCCTGCTGAGAGGCCCTGGTCTGTCGTGTTCCTGCTCTGAGAGGCCCTGGTCTGTCATGTTCCAGCTCTGAGAGGCCCTGGTCTGTCGTGTTCACAGCTGGGAGGCCCTGGTCTGTCGTGTTACAGCTGCTGAGAGGCCCTGGTCTGTCGTGTTACAGCTCTGAGAGGCCCTGGTCTGTCGTGTTCCTGCTGAGAGGCCCTGGTCTGTCGGGTTACAGCTCTGAGAGGCCCTGGTCTGTCATGTTCTTGCTCTGAGAGGCCCTGGTCTGTCATGTTCCTGCTCTGAGAGGCCCTGGTCTGTCGTGTTACAGCTCTGAGAGGCCCTGGTCTGTCATGTTCCAGCTCTGAGAGGCCCTGGTCTGTCATGTTACAGCTCTGAGAGGCCCTGGTCTGTCATGTTCCTGCTGAGAGGCCCCTGGTCTGTCGTGTTACTGCTCTGAGAGGCCCTGGTCTGTCATGTTCCCTGCTCTGAGAGGCCCCTGGTCTGTCATGTTTCCTGCTGAGAGGCCCTGGTCTGTCATGTTCCTGCTCTGAGAGGCCCTGGTCTGTCCTGCTCTGAGAGGCCCTGGTCTGTCATGTTCCTGCCCCCTGGTCTGTCATGTTCCTGCTCTGAGAGGCCCTGGTCTGTCATGTTACAGCTCTGAGAGGCCCTGGTCTGTCATGTTCCTGTTCTGAGAGGCCCTGGTCTGTCATGTTCCTGCTGAGAGGCCCTGGTCTGTCATGTTCCTGCTCTGAGAGGCCCTGGTCTGTCATGTTCCCTGTTCTGAGAGGCCCTGGTCTGTCATGTTCCTGCTCTGAGAGGCCCTGGTCTGTCATGTTCCTGCTCTGAGAGGCCCTGGTCTGTCATGTTCCTGCTCTGAGAGGCCCTGGTCTGTCATGTTCCTGCTCTGAGAGGCCCTGGTCTGTCATGTTCCTGCTCTGAGAGGCCCTGGTCTGTCATGTTCCTGCTCTGAGAGTCCCTGGTCTGTCATGTTCCTGCTGAGAGGCCCTGGTCTGTCGTGTTACAGCTCTGAGAGGCCCTGGTCTGTCATGTTACAGCTCTGAGAGGCCCTGGTCTGTATGTTCCTGCTCTGAGAGGCCCTGGTCTGTCATGTTCCTGCTGAGAGGCCCTGGTCTGTCGTGTTACAGCTCTGAGAGGCCCTGGTCTGTCATGTTACAGCTCTGAGAGGCCCTGGTCTGTCATGTTACAGCTCTGAGAGGCCCTGGTCTGTCATGTTCCTGCTCTGAGAGGCTGCTGTCATGTTTCCTGCTGAGAGGCCCTGGTCTGTCGTGTTACAGCTCTGAGAGGCCCTGGTCTGTCATGTTTCCTGTCTGAGAGGCCCTGCTGTCATGAGAGCCCCTGCTCTGTCGTGTTACAGCTCTGAGAGGCCCTGGTCTGTCGTGTTACAGCTCTGAGAGGCCCTGGTCTGTCATGTTCCTGCTGAGAGGCCCTGGTCTGTCATGTTTCCTGCTGAGAGGCCCTGGTCTGTCGTGTTCCTGCTCTGAGAGGCCCTGGTCTGTCATGTTCCTGCTCTGAGAGGCCCTGGTCTGTCATGTTCCTGCTCTGAGAGGCCCTGGTCTGTCATGTTCCTGCTCTGAGAGGCCCTGGTCTGTCATGTTCCTGCTCTGAGAGGCCCTGTCTGTCATGTTCCTGCTCTGAGAGGCCCTGGTCTGTCATGTTCCTACTCTGAGAGGCCCTGGTCTGTCGTGTTCCTGCTTAGTGGCCCTGGTCCCTCTGAGAGGCCCTGGTCTGTCGTGGCTACAGCTCTGAGAGGCCCTGGTCTGTCGTGTTCCTGCTGAGAGGCCCTGGTCTGTCCTGCTCTGAGAGGCCCTGGTCTGTCATGTTACAGCTCTGATAGGCCCTGGTCTGTCGTGGTACTGCTCTGAGAGGCCCTGGTCTGTCGTGTTACAGCTCTGAGAGGCCCTGGTCTGTCGTGTCAGCTGGGAGGCCCTGGTCTGTCGTGTTACAGCTCTGAGAGGCCCTGGTCTGTCGTGTTACAGCTCTGAGAGGCCCTGGTCTGTCGTGTTCCTGCTGAGAGGCCCTGGTCTGTCGGGTTACAGCTCTGAGAGGCCCTGGTCTGTCATGTTCTTGCTCTGAGAGGCCCTGGTCTGTCATGTTCCTGCTCTGAGAGGCCCTGGTCTGTCGGGTTACAGCTCTGAGAGGCCCTGGTCTGTCATGTTCCTGCTCTGAGAGGCCCTGGTCTGTCATGTTACAGCTCTGAGAGGCCCTGGTCTGTCGTGTTCCTGCTGAGAGGCCCTGGTCTGTCGTGTTACTGCTCTGAGAGGCCCTGGTCTGTCATGTTCCTGCTCTGAGAGGCCCTGGTCTGTCATGTTACAGCTCTGAGAGGCCCTGGTCTGTCGTGTTCCTGTTGAGAGGCCCTGGTCTGTCATCTGAGAGGCCCTGGTCTGTCATGTCACAGCTCTGAGAGGCCCTGGTCTGTCATGTTCCTGCTCTGAGAGGCCCTGGTCTGTCATGTTCCTGTTGAGAGGCCCTGGTCTGTCGTGTTACAGCTCTGAGAGGCCCTGGTCTGTCATGTCACAGCTCTGAGAGGCCCTGGTCTGTCATGTTCCTGCTCTGAGAGGTCCTGGTCTGTCATGTTCCTGCTCTGAGAGGCCCTGGTCTGTCATGTTCCTGCTCTGAGAGGCCTGGTCTGTCATGTTCCTGCTCTGAGAGGCCCTGGTCTGTCATGTTCCTGCTCTGAGAGGCTGGTCTGTCATGTTCCTGCTCTGAGAGGCCCTGGTCTGTCATGTTCCTGCTGAGAGGCCCTGGTCTGTCATGTTACAGCTCTGAGAGGCCTGGTCTGTCATGTTCCTGCTCTGACCCTGGTCTGTCATGTTCCTCTGAGAGGCCCTGGTCTGTCATGTTCCTGCTCTGAGAGGCCCTGGTCTGTCTGTCATGTTCCTGCTGAGAGGCCCTGGTCTGTCGTGTTACAGCTCTGAGAGGCCCTGGTCTGTCATGTTCCTGTTTCATAGCTCTGAGAGGGCCCTGGTCTGTCATGTTCCCTGCCCTGGTCTGTCGTGTTCCTGCTGAAGGGCCCTGGTCTGTCATGTTCCTGCTCTGAGAGGCCCTGGTCTGTCATGTTTCTGCTCTGAGAGGCCTGGTCTGTCATGTTCCTGCTCTGAGAGGCCCTGGTCTGTCATGTTCCTGCTCTGAAGGCCCTGGTCTGTCATGTTCCTACTCTGAGAGGCCCTGGTCTGTCGTGTTCCTGCTTAGTGGCCCTGGTCTGTCGTGGTTACAGCTCTGAGAGGCCCTGGTCTGTCGTGTTACAGCTCTGAGAGGCCCTGGTCTGTCGTGTTCCTGCTGAGGCCCTGGTCTGTCATGTTACTGCTCTGAGAGGCCTGGTCTATCATACAATAGGCCCTGGTCTGTCGTGTTTTAGCTCCTGATAGGCCCTGGTCTGTCGTGTGTCACAGCTGGGGGGAGGGCCCTGGTCTGTCGTGTTTCGAAGAATAAGGAGGCCCTGGTCTCAATGGAGTGTTTACATTCAGAGAGGCCTGGTCTGTCGTGTTTCATCTTCTGAGAGGGCTGGTGCAATCAGGTTTTTTTGACTCTATGAGGCCTGGTCCATGTATTCAACACTTCTGAGGCCTGGTCTGTCATGTTTTCCTGTCTGAAGGGGCCCTGATTATGGGTTACACAGCTCCTGAGGCCCTGGTCTGTCATGTTCCTGCTCTGAGAGGCCCTGGTCTGTCATGTTACAGCTCTGAGAGGCCCTGGTCTGTCGTGTTCCTGCTGAGAGGCCCTGGTCTGTCGTGTTACTGCTCTGAGAGGCCCTGGTCTGTCATGTTCCTGCTCTGAGAGGCCCTGGTCTGTCATGTTACAGCTCTGAGAGGCCCTGGTCTGTCGTGTTCCTGTTGAGAGGCCCTGGTCTGTCGTGTTACAGCTCTGAGAGGCCCTGGTCTGTCATGTCACAGCTCTGAGAGGCCCTGGTCTGTCATGTTCCTGCTCTGAGAGGCCCTGGTCTGTCATGTTCCTGTTGAGAGGCCCTGGTCTGTCGTGTTACAGCTCTGAGAGGCCCTGGTCTGTCGTGTCACAGCTCTGAGAGGCCCTGGTCTGTCATGTTCCTGCTCTGAGAGGTCCTGGTCTGTCATGTTCCTGCTCTGAGAGGCCCTGGTCTGTCATGTTCCTGCTCTGAGAGGCCCTGGTCTGTCATGTTCCTGCTCTGAGAGGCCCTGGTCTGTCATGTTCCTGCTCTGAGAGGCCCTGGTCTGTCATGTTACAGCTCTGAGAGGCCCTGGTCTGTCATGTTCCTGCTCTGAGAGGCCCTGGTCTGTCATGTTCCAGCTCTGAGAGGCCCTGGTCTGTCATGTTCCTGCTCTGAGAGGCCCTGGTCTGTCATGTTCCTGCTCTGAGAGGCCCTGGTCTGTCATGTTCCTGCTCTGAGAGGCCCTGGTCTGTCATGTTACAGCTCTGAGAGGCCCTGGTCTGTCGTGTTCCTGTTGAGAGGCCCTGGTCTGTCGTGTTACAGCTCTGAGAGGCCCTGGTCTGTCGTGTCACAGCTCTGAGAGGCCGTGGTCTGTCATGTTCCTGCTCTGAGAGGCCGTGGTCTGTCATGTTCCTGCTCTGAGAGGCCCTGGTCTGTCGTGTTCCTGCTGAGAGGCCCTGGTCTGTCGTGTTCCTGCTCTGAGAGGCCCTGGTCTGTCGTGTTCCTGCTCTG
>NW_026285012.1:0-42284 GCF_023373465.1 Oncorhynchus keta | reverse complement strand
GGCATCACGTGTCTCCCTTCAATGTCGTTTTAAAGAATTTGGCAGCACGTCCAACCTGCCTCACAACACCAGACCATGTGTAACCACGCCAGCACAGGACCTCCACATTCAGCTTCTTCACATGAGGGATCGACTGAGACCATATAACCGGACAGCTGATGAAACTGTCGGTTTGCACAGTCGAAGAATTTCTGCACAAAATATCAGAACCATCTCAGGGAAGCTCATCTATCTGCTTGCTCGTCGTCCTCACCAGTGTGTTGACATGACTGCAGTTTGGCATCGTGACCGACCTCAGTGGGCAAATGCTCACCTTCGATGGTCAATGGCATACTGGAGAAGGGTGCTCTTCACGGATTAATCCCGGTTTGAACTCTACCGGTCAGATGGCAAACAATGTATTTGGCGCCGTGTGGGCAAGGGGTTTGCTGATGTCAACTTTGTGAGTGCCCCATGGTGGCAGTGGGGTTATGGTATGAGCAGGCATAAGTTACGGACAACAAACACAATTGCATTTTATCGATGGCAATGTGAATGCACAGAGATTCCATGACGAGATTCGGAGGCACATTGTCATGCCATTCGTCCGCTGCCATCACGTCATATTTCAGCATGATAATGCACAGCCCCATGTCACAAGGATCTGTACACAATTCCGGGAAGCTGAAAATTTCCCAGTTCTTCCATGTCCTCACCAGACATGTCACCCATTGAGCATGTTTGGGATGCTCTGGATCGAAGTGTACGACGGTGTGTTCTAGTTCCCGGCAATATTCAGACAACTTCGCATAGCCATTGAAGAGGAATGGGACAACATTCCAAAGGCCAAAATCAACAGCCTGGTCAACTCTATGTGAAGGAGATATGTTGTGCTGCATGAGGCAAATGGTCAAAAAATCGCACCAGACAATTCAACTGTTTCTTTTGATCCATGCAACTACTTAATTTTTTAAAGGTATCTGTGACTAAGATAATATCTGTACTCCCAGTCATGTGAAATCCATAGATTAGGTCACTTTATTTTTATTTCAATTTACTGATTTCCTTACATGAACCGTAACTCAGTAAAATTAAGTTGCATGTTATATATTTCTGTTCAATATTGATGATTTCTTGTTCAGTGTTGATGATTTCTTGTCTATGTTGATGATTTTGTCTTTGTGTTGATGATTTCTTGTTCAGTGTTGATGATTTTTGGTTCAGTGTTTGTTTTTTGGTTCAGTGTTGATGATTTTGGTTCAGTGTTGATGATTTTTGGTTCAGTGTTGATGATTGTTCAGTGCTGATGATTTCAGTGTTGATGATTTCTTGTTCAGTGTTGATGATTTCTTGTTCAGTTGATGATTTCTTGTTCAGTGCTGATGATTTCTTGTTCAGTGCTGATGATTTCTTGTTCAGTGCTGATGATTTCTTGTTCAGTGCTGATGATTTCTTGTTCAGTGTTGATGATTTCTTGTTCAGTGCTGATGATTTCTGTTCAGTGTTGATGATTTCTTGTTCAGTGCCGATGATTTGTTCAGTGCTGATGATTTCTTGTTCAGTGCTGATGATTTCTTGTTCAGTGTTGATGATTTCTTGTTCAGTGTTGATGATTTCTTGTTCAGTGTTGATGATTTCTTTGTTCAGTGTTGATGGGATTTCTTGTTCAGTGCTGATGATTTCTTGTTCAGTGTTGATGATTTTTGGTTCAGTGTTGATGATTCTTGTTCAGTTGATGATTTCTTGTTCAGTGTTGATGATTTCTTGTTCAGTGCTGATGATTTCTTGTTCAGTGTTGATGATTTCTGTTCAGTGCTGATGCTGCTTTTTTGCCTGCCTTTCTGTCCAAGCATGCAGGCCATGTCTATTAGACCTCACAGCTACGAACAGCCAAGGCCAAAGACCTCAGTGTGTGTCACTGTCAATTACTCCATGGGCCAGTGAGCAAAGAGAGAAATCAAAGTGAGAACAATGACTGCTTTCAAAGAGTAAACGTTGCAGGCACCTCCAGAAACCAAACATTTATATTGCATTTTGATGCATCTCTACTTACATTTACATTTTACATTTAAGTTATTTAGCAGACGCTCTTATCCAGAGCGACTTACAAATTGGTGCATTCACCTTATGACATCCAGTAGAACAGTCACTTTACAATAGTACTTGCCAATCAAATTCTACTTAGACAAACTGTACACTTTAGGCTACTAGGGTTGTTTTGTGATTCACTGCAAAGACTGATAGAATGCTATTATTTCATATCTTAAGTGGATTATTGCCCTCTGTGCTTTGCCTTAAAATTAGTGGACAATTAAGGATAATTGTAAGACACCTGTGACCCTACATGGAACCAGGTCAACAAGACATGTCAAAAGGTCAAAAGGTCATTATCACGGCCACCAGACAAATGCCTTGAACCAATGAAGAGGCAGCGGTGGGAGATGAAGAGCACTGTTAGCTTCATTAAAACCTCAAAGCTCTCAGCCTGAGAATTACAGGCACTGTTGTTGTTTTTCATTCCCGACACTCATCAGATAGCTGTCATGTAGGGACTACACAGTGCTTGGTTTTGTACATGACTACATCTGATTAGATTATTCTTCATGTTCTATACAACACCAAGGCACACTACATTGTGTGCCTTTAACGGGCCACCTCGCAAATCTTTAGGAAAGACAGAATCATCCATAACAGTTATTGAGTGACGCTTGATTGATGTCTGGGGTGAGCACAACATACAAGTGACAGTGAAGAACACATATCCTCTTCCTTCCCTACTCTCTTCATCCTGACCCAGCTAGCAGGACTAAGGTACTTCCTGTAGATAGCATCCTGGTAGATGGCCCTGGCTAATACTGCAGACATAGGGGTGTATTCATTAGTCGCAGACCGTTGCAGTGAATGTTGTTTGGTCTGTTGCAAAACGTTTTGCAACCTATTTTTTTTTTTTTTTACCCAAACAGAAAATGTTTTGCAATTAAAACGAGTTTCTATTGGACAAATTCAGGTAGGTATACCTCCCCGCTCTGCTTCTGTTTGGTTCCTGGAGTAAACGGTTTACGTTGGAAATACATTTTGCAAATGGTCTGAGACGAGCACACACACCCCAGTTGTACTTTATGTTGTTGATGTTCCTGCTGCACGCTGCTGATCACCACAATATAATTCTATTAGGCCTATGATTTCCTTAGCTGTCTCCCCTGTCAAAACAAAAGTCCAAATATAGAGTGGAGCTCAGCTGTATATGACAGTGCAGCATAAGTGGGTGCCTTGGCACCTCAGGGGGGATCGACTGAGGTATGTGTGCATGTGCTAGTGTGTCTGTGTGTGTATGTGTCAGTGGGAGTGAGGAGGCATATGTGTGTGAGAGTCAGGAAGTGTGTGTGAGAGTCAGGAAGTGTGGGGAGGAAGAGGGGAGGTGGGTGGTCACAGCTCTGTTTCCTCTCTCAGGTGTATGGCAGGCGTCCACCGGAGGTGAGCATCACCTCCTTACTGGCTGCTCACGCTGAGACAAATTGCCTGTTAGATCATGAGTGAGAAATCTCACTGGCTCTGGGAATGAAACAGGGGGGGTAGTGGAGCTGGAGCTCTGTATTTTGGGGGCTGGTAGTGGTATTGAGTTATTTACAGCATGACAGAGGCTTTTGTAGAATTCAAGGTTTCTGTTAGTCTTTTACAGCTAGATACGGGTTGCTACTGATATGTTGCTATGGGAATGATCTGAACAGTCAAGTCAACCCATGGACGAATGTCAACCCACTAATGATCGTGGGGTGTGGCTCATTTCTGTTGTTACCGTACAGAAAATCTAAATAGCTTTGAGATGAACATTTTAGATCCACCTAGTGGCATCCAAAGACTTCAAAACAGTCGTAAATCTTTTTAAAATTTTTACGGCCCATTAAAGGTGCTCTGGACAAGTTAGCTTTCCTCAACTTCTCTATCAGCATGCTATCATAAACTGAGACAGAGTTATGAGTCACTAACGGTCAAGATTATGTGACTAGAAAACATTTTTAATTTGATAAATATTGATTGTGCATACAACCATACTTCATTCCTGAAAGTACAGACCGGGGTCATTTTATGATTAAAATTATAACATCTTTGAGAGAGGCAATTAGTGATACGACAATATTTTTCATTCGGTGACAGTATCCCCACAAATGCCATCCTAACGGACTCCAGAGCTAACAAAGCATGTACCTAGAGAAATACCTGCTATTGTGCACTAGTGTCCAATTACTGTTAATATCATCACAAAATCAGCCATGATGCCTGTGGAAACTGTAATTACGCTCTTAGATATTACTTTTATGGGTGAATGCACCAATTATATTTGCCACGATACTGAATGGCCCTCAATGGCAATGGCTCGACACGTGACACTATGATGGTAGTCTGTGTAATCAAAACAAACTGTGGCCCCTTTTAAAAACAAATTGTAAGAAAATCAAACACACTCACTCTGGTTACTTGAAATGTTTGCAGCACAGACAATGGTGTATTTTGTCGACAGATCCAGCATTCTCATTCATGAGATTGAGGAGGTCATCTATATATCATGTATCAATGAAGCAAGCCCCTGCCTGTGACTCTAATTTGACAAAGATGAAGTTTAAATGTGAAATGCATTCAGTCTTGTTCTCTCTGCCTGACAAAAAATGACAAAGCGGAATATAAATGAACTTGGAGATTAATTTGTTACTTCATGAATAGATTATTGCCAGCAGTAATTATGGAGCCAGAGATAATACTTGTCCTTGGCCGGAAATGTCCGAGTTTGGAAAGAGACTTAAAGTTTGGGCCTGAAATGCAATTAGGCTTTCCTAAGTCACGTGAGGGCGATTTATACAGTAAAAATAGATTTGTATGTACAGTGGAGGCAATTTACTGGAAGAAAATCATTGCTGTCTCAGACATAATGTCAAATGTGATAGCTCTAAACATCTTAGTGCAGTATAACGTATTGGTTTTGGACGCCATCATCATGTTGGCAATTATCTTGTCCAACATTATGAGACAAACGTTTGCTGGTTGTGCAAAAAATAGTTTTAAATAAGTATGGTTGGTAATGAAAGGAAGCAGGAGTCGGCAGACATGGACGTGGGGGGCACTTTTCGTCCGGTAGATGTGAGTGTTCTGTTTTAGAGTCATGGTGTTACACAACAGCGGCATGTAGCTACAGTATTTTTAGTGGTTGATCCCTTATATGGCTCGAACAAGAGACCCACAGTTGTATCCCTGGTGTGTCTGTCAAACCAAGGTTCTTGTGACAGCCGATAATGGGATTTTGCACATCAACGGAAGCATAAAGGTTCAGAAATGTATACCTCTTTGAAGAACATCAAACACACTATTTCAGACATGTAAATTGACTGATTTTATGGCCTCGTTTTAGTCCATATTTGGCGGGCTGAACTCAATTCAAACGCCACAATGCACTTGATATCCAGTAAATGTATTCAAAAGCGTGATTTTCCTGTTTTTTTAAATATAAATTTCCACACTATGAAGTTGCAGTAATACTGTGAAATTGTGAAAATTATGATAATGCACTTTTAGTGTATTGAACTGTTTGGCGTTTTTGGGGTGGGGTTTTTGAAAAGCTGGTATACGTTAATAGACCAGTAACAAAAAGAGTTTCCTATCCTCTCTGTCAATAACAGCTAGATTTTGTGACACATCCCTCCCATTAGGCTCCTCCAATTAGGTCTCTCTCTCAGACCACTTCCAGACAGTCCTAGAATTATTTTCCTAAGAACCTATTTGTCACTTATAATCCCTCTCTGGCCTCTAGCTCACCAGACTGATCGTTAGGGCACACACCTGTCACCATCGTTACACGCACCAGCGCGTCATCAGACTCACCCGGACTCATTCGCTTCCCTGATTACCTTATTCGACCATGCTGGTCATTTATGAACATTTGAACATCTTGGCCATGTTCTGTTATAATCTCCATCCGGCACAGCCAGAAGAGGACTGGCCACCCCACATAGCCTGGTTCCTCTCTAGGTTTCTTCCTAGGTTTTGGCCTTTCTAGGGAGTTTTTCCTAGCCACCGTGCTTCTACACCTGCATTGCTTGCTGTTTGGGGTTTTAGGCTGGGTTTCTGTACAGCACTTTGAGATATCAGCTGATGTACGAAGGGCTATATAAATAAATTTGATTGATTGATACCTTCCCTATATATGTCTCTCCCTTTGGTTCCTTCCCTATATATGCCATTTATTCTAGTGTTATCTCATCATGTACTGTGCATTCAGAAAGTATCCTTTTAACCTACAGATTGCCCTATTTATTTTAGTGTTATCTCATCATGTACTGTGCATTCAGAAAGTAACCTTTTAACCTACAGATTGCCCTATTTATTTTAGTGTTATCTCATCATGTACTGTGCCTTCAGAAAGTATCCTTTTAACCTACAGATTGCCCTATTTATTTTAGTGTTATCTCATCATGTACTGTGCATTCAGAAAGTATCCTTTTAACCTACAGATTGCCCTATTTATTTTAGTGTTATCTCATCATGTACTGTGCCTTCAGAAAGTATCCTTTTAACCTACAGATTGCCCTATTTATTTTAGTGTTGTCTCATCATGTACTGTGCATTCATAAAGTATTCACACCCTTGACTTTTTCCACATTTTGTTGTGTTACAGACCAAATTGAAAATGGATTAAATTGAGATTGTGTCACTGATCTACACACAATACCACACAATGTCACAGGAGAACGTTGTTTTTCGACATTTTTACAAATGAATTAAAAATGAAAAGCTGAAATGTCTTGAGTCAATAAGTATTCAACCCCTTTGTTATGGCAAGCATAAATAAATTGAGAATTAAAAATGTGCTTAACAAGTGACACAATAAGTTGCATGGACTCACTCTATGTGCATTAATAGTGGTACCCCATACATACAATTATCTGTAAGGTCCCTCAGTCAAGCAGTGAATTTCAAGCACAGATTCAACCACAAAGACCAGGGAGTTTTTCCAATGCCTTGCAAAGAAGGACACCTATTGGTAGATGGGTAAAAAAAAGAAGCAGATACTGAATATCCCTTTGAACACGTTGAAGTTATTGATTACATTTTGGATGGTGTATCAATACACCGTCACTACAAAGACACAGGCGTTCTTCCTAACTCAGTTGCCGGAGAAGAGGGAAATCGCTCAGGGATTTCACCATGAGGCCAATGGTGATTTAAAACCATTAAAGAATTGAATGGCTGTGAAAGGAGAGAACTGAAGATAGATCAACAGCATTGCAGTTACTCCACAATATACACCTGCATGTCAGAGTGAAATAAGGAAGCCTGAATACAAAGTGTTATGTTTGGGGCAAATCCAACACAGCACATCATTGAGTACCACTCTTTATATTTTCAAGCATGGTGGCGGCTGCATCATGTTATGGGTATGATTGTCATTGGCAAGGATTAGGGAGTTTTGGGGGATAAAATAAACTGAATAGAGCTAAGCACATACAAATTCTAGAGGAAAACCTGGTTCAGTCTGCTTTCCAAAAGACACCGGGATATAAATTCACCTTTCAGAAAGACAATAACCTAAAACATACACTGGAGTCCAAATATACACTGGAGTATCTTATCATGACGACATTGAATGTTCCTGAGTGGCCTAGTTACAGTTTTGACTTAAATAAGCTTTCAAATCTATGGCGAGACTTGAAAATGGCTCTCTTGCAATGATCAACAAGCAAGTTGACAGAACTTGAAGAATAAAAAAAGAATAATGGGCAAATACTGTACAATGCAGATGTGTAAAGCTCTTCGAGACTATTATCCAAACGACTCATAGCTGTAATCGCTGCCAAAGGTGATTCGAATTTGTATTGACTCAGGGGGTTGAATAATGATCTAATTAAGATCTATCAGTGTTTTAATTTCCATAATGACAAAAATATATATAGTTGTGGTTTTTTTCCACTTTGACATTTGACATGATTCAAATTATTACATATTATTAAGTGTCTAGTAGTCTGGGTTCCTTGCAGTATACTCCAAAGAATATAATAATGTCTTCTTTTGATCTCACCTGGGGAGAAAAGACTGGAAAAACTACACTGTAAAAAGTAAATTGTAAATAGCACTGTAATAGCACTGTAAATAGAACCCTAACAGCGGTGCATCTACAGTATGTGGGAGTTGTATATATATACTACAGCAGTGTTTCCCAGCGCCCAACACAGCACTTGTTTGATCTGCTCCAGTACTTGCACACCTGATTGTACTGGTTAACTTATCAATCATCGAGCCCAGTGGTGGGAAAAGTACCCATTTGTCATACTTGAAAATGACTCAAGTAAAAGTGAAAGTCACCCAGTAAAATAGTACTTGAGTAAAAGTCTAAAAGTATTTGGTTTAAAAATATGTAAGTATCAAAAGTAAAAGTATAAATGGTTTAACATTCCTTATATTAAGCAACTCTTTTTAATGTACAGATAGCCAGGGGAACACTCCAACACTCAGACATTATTTACAAACAAAGAATTTGTGTTTTGTGAGTCTGTTAGTTCGCCAGATCAGAGCAATAGGGATTACCAGGGATGTTCTCTTCATTAGTAAGTGAATTAGACCATTTTCCTGTCCTGCTAAGCATTAAAAATGTAACGAGTAATTTTGGGTGTCAGGAAAAATGTATGGAGTAAAAAGTATATAATTATCTTTAGGAATGTAGTGAAGTAAAAATAGTCAAAAATATAAAGAGTAAAGTACAGATTCCCCCCAAAAACTACTTAAGTAGAACTTTAAAGTAGTTTTACTTAAGTACTTTAGACCACTGATCAAGCCCTTGATTAGTAGAATACATCAAATAAGTGGGAGTACTATGGGAGAGGTTTAGGAAACCCTGTACTAGTCTATAGTCTACTAGAAGTGCTGCCCGCGGGGAAAATCTAACAAAACTGTGGCTGTCGCTCATAAGCTTTGCCCAGAGGATTACATTCAGGGCCTAAAACTTATTTTTGTATACCAGTCACTGTGGCAGGTAGATAAAAAAATCTACCAGCTACTCCAATTTTGTAACAGCCCAAATATATGCTTTTGCCATAGTTACATAAAAAAAAAATAAGGATTATAATGCTTAGTAATATTTCAAAGCAAGAAATGGATTACTAATAAGAAGTAATGTGGTTTATTGCTCGATTTAATTTAATATGTACTTTTAACCAAAATATCAGAGAGAAAAAATGTTCAGCTGCCCCTTTAAGGTTACCTTGGTAACATGGCCACTCCAGTCCTCACTTGTGCCTGTTAGAATGTCACTAGTTGAGGCTGACAATGCCTCTTTTTGCTAAAGGAGGAAGCAAACTCAAACAATGAAAAGCACCCGAGCTTGTGAAAAAGAAATAGCCAAGAAACGCGAGGACTTTGGAAGACTTTTGAGTAAATTAGACCAACTTTTATTCCTGTACGCATTGCTTCAAAAAACTATTTTTTAAGCATTTCACTCACAGCCCCCCAGACAGGCAGTTTTGCTGCGTGAGGTGGGATAGCTATAATGTTAGGATTCAGATTTCTTTGTGCATTACCAGATATACTTTGAAAACAGCTACTGCAGCAGTTCTTTAGCTATAAATCACAACTTGTGTGCACAATCTTGACTATTTTTATGAAATGCTGGCACTATAGAGCCGTGAGTGTGACCACCTGCCAACGTGGCTGGTGAATTAGTCATTCTTACCCACCAACGTGGCTGGTGAATTAGTCATTCTTACCCACCAATGTGGCTGGTGAATTAGTCATTCTTACCCACCAATGTGGCTGGTGAATTAGTCATTCTTACCCACCAATGTGGCTGGTGAATTAGTCATTCTTACCCACCAACGTGGCTGGTGAATTAGTCATTCTTACCCACCAATGTGGCTGGTGAATTAGTCATTCTTACCCACCAACGTGGCTGGTGAATTAGTCATTCTTATCCACCAATGTGGCTGGTGAATTAGTCATTCTTACCCACCAACGTGGCTGGTGAATTAGTCATTCTTACCCACCAATGTGGCTGGTGAATTAGTCATTCTTACCCACCAACGTGGCTGGTGAATTAGTCATTCTTACCCACCAATGTGGCTGGTGAATTAGTCATTCTTACCCACCAACGTGGCTGGTGAATTAGTCATTCTTACCCACCAACGTGGCTGGTGAATTAGTCATTCTTACCCATCAATGTGGCTGGTGAATTAGTCATTCTTACCCACCAACGTGGCTGGTGAATTAGTCATTCTTACCCACCAATGTGGCTGGTGAATTAGTCATTCTTACCCACCAACGTGACTGGTGAATTAGTCATTCTTACCCACCAACGTGGCTGGTGAATTAGTCATTCTTACCCACCAACGTGGCTGGTGAATTAGTCATTCTTACCCACCAACGTGGCTGGTGAATTAGTCATTCTTACCCACCAACGTGGCTGGTGAATTAGTCATTCTTACCCACCAACGTGGCTGGTGAATTAGTCATTCTTACCCACCAACGTGGCTGGTGAATTAGTCATTCTTACCCACCAATGTGGCTGGTGAATTAGTCATTCTTACCCACCAATGTGGCTGGTGAATTAGACATTGTTTACCCACCAATGCCAAAATCTACCTGCATTTGGCTGGTGTTCATTTTAGGCCCTGATTACTGTACTGGGCTCCCGAGTGGTGCAGCGGTCTACGGAACTCTCAGTGCTTGAGGCATCACTACAGACACCCTGGTTCAAATCCAGGCTGTTTCACATCCGGCTGTGATTGGGTGTCCCATAGGGCAGCACCCAATTGGCCTAGCGTCGACCGGGTTTGGGCCGAGATAGGCCATCATTGTAAATAAGAATTTGTTCTTAACTGACTTGATAAAATAAATAAATAAGCTCATTATTTTGGACTAGCTCACCATCAATCAGCAAATGACTCAACCTGTAGTGCAGAATTGAGGGATTCATGACCTTTTATAGTACATACAGTATAGGGCTCCACTCCAGCCGATGCTACGCATTGCGCATGGTGATCTTAGGCTTGTGTGCGGCTGCTCGGCCATGGAAAACCTTTCCATTAAGCTCCCGATGAACAGTTCTTGTGCTGACGTTGCTTCCAGAGGCAGTTTGGAACTCTATAGGGAGTGTTGCAACGAGGACAGACAATTTTTACGCATTGCACGCTTCAGCACTCGGCGGTCTCATTCTGTGAGCTTGTGTGGCCTACCACTTCACGGCTGAGCCGTTCTTGAGACTAAACGTTTCCACTTCACAATAACACTGCTTACAGTTGACTAGGGAAGATCTAGTAGGGCAGAAATGTGATGGACTAACTTGTTGGAAAGGTGGCATCCTATGACGGACCACTTTGAAAGTCACTGAGCTCTTCAATAAGGCCATTCTACTTCCAATGTTTGTCTATTGTGATTGCATGGCCGTGTGCTCAATTTTTTATTTATTTTTTACACCTGTCAGCAATGGGTGTAACTGAAATAGCCGAATCCACACATTTTAAGGGGTGTCCACATACTTTTGCGAATGTAACAGGAAGCAAACTACACACAAATCAGAGGTGTATTACAATGGGTCTATCTTATCATTAATTCAATAGTTGTGTGTTCCTATGGGTCTATCATATCATTGATTCAATAGTTGTGTGTTCCTATGGGTCTATCTTATCATTGATTCAATAGTTGTGTGTTCCTATGGGTCTATCATATCATTGATTCAATAGTTGTGTGTTCCTATGGGTCTATCTTATCATTGATTCAATAGTTGTGTGTTCCTATGGGTCTATCTTATCATTGATTCAATAGTTGTGTGTTCCTATGGGTCTATCATATCATTGATTCAATAGTTGTGTGTTCCTATGGGTCTATCTTATCATTGATTCAATAGTTGTGTGTACCATGAGCTCAAGGGTTGGCCTATCAAAGCACAGAGCACCTCCAGTTAAATGGTCGGCATGGAGATGAATTGTAGGTGCTTCGATGTTGGCATATTTAGATCGTTCTCAGTCACACAATCGTAATAACATTCAGGAGCACAGGACCATGTATGACACACTCATCCATCGGATAACCGGTACGCTCTTCAGAGTGAGAGATCATTTTCATACTCAACTTCCTCTGTAACTTTCTCTGTACCAAAACGACAGTAATCACCCTCCAAACCAAAAGTGCCTCAGGGAAAATCAAGCGGTGAAAAGGTGAGGCTGTCCCCTGCAGCTTTAATCAAATACTCGGCCCACAGTGACCTTGATCCGGTCTTTTATCAGAGCTGTGATTCCGCTATCTCTGACTCACAGCAAAACACTGTTCCTCAGAGCAGGAGTTAACCTGGTGGCTTTGTAGCTTGCAGCCGGCTCTTTATTTAATAAGACAGGGGTGCCTTCATTGGCTCAATGTGATTGCCACCATCCCCACACGGCTTCAACGTCACGGCACAACCCTCCCCTGTAGACGTCTCTTTATCACCCTCTGTCCTAATTAAGCACGACCGAAGCATCTGAAGGGCTCTGCTTTTCAGCCTTTTATCCTTTTATCATCCCTTTTAATGGTTTTAATGTGAAACGATGGAAGCCACAACTACTCATCTCTCCTATTATTTTAAAATGTATGATATTTTAGGACATAATTCTTTGGTGTCTTTGCTCTGTCTTTTGATAAATTCCAGACATTTGGCAATTAAACTAATTGAATAGATTGGCAGCTAGCCTGTGTGACGGAGAGGTATAAGTTTGAGCCACTTGAGCCATCTCCTTCCATTTGTTAATAAGTATGAATGCATGCATATGCTCGGCAATTTAGGGGGAGTGATCTGTGATTACAGGGACCGATATCGACAGTCCAAGCCAGAATTGCTGACCGAGCCAAAAGTGTCTCAGGCCCCCCATTGACGCTCCGGGATACTGTTACCAATCGATCCAACATTTGTCCGGGTGCATCTCCAAATATCATCACTTCTCGGAATTACCTGCCCTGAGGCAAGCCCTTGTATACTTATCCATGTGATTTGAGAGCCTGGGACTTATGGCTCAGAGTCTCCAACAAGACATCATTAACTCCGACATCACTCACATTGGGAAGTGATCCCTAAGTGGGACAAGAGCTCCTTTTTGGGGAGGACACTTTCTCACTGTATTCCTATCTTTACTCCATGAGTCATTGACCTTCCCAGATACGACCGTGTGTAACATCGTACTGTAGCCTTCAGTACAGCACATGTAACGCGATAGGCCCCGGGTCTCTCACATCAGTCAAAACAGGACATGTCCGTTGAACAGGAGCACTACTTACACCTTCTCTAAGAGAATAGAGGAGATACAAGTGCCTTTATAAAGTATCCACACCCCTTGACTTGTCAACATTATGTTGTGTTACAGCCTGAATTCGCCCATCTACACACAATACCCCATAATGACAAAGTGAAAACATGTTTTTAGACATTTTAGCAAATGTATTGAAAATGAAACAGATAAATATTTCCTTTACATAAGTATTCACTCCAATTGCACTCAGGTGCATCCACTTCCATTTTATCATCCTTGAGATGTCACTAGAACTTGATTGGTGTCCACCTGTGGCCAATTCACTTGATTGGACATGATTTAGAAAGAAATACATTTAAGGTTCCACAGTTAACAGTGCATGTTAGAGCAGAAACTATACCCTAAAGTCCAAGGAACTGTCAATAGATCTCTGAGATTGTAATGAGAGATATATCTGGGTATAATAAAATGTCTAGAGTGTTGAAAGTTTCAAGAGCATAGTGGTCTCCATCATTGGGAAATTGAAAACATATGGAACTACCTAGACTCTGCCTAGAGCTGGCCGTCTGAACTAACTGAGCAACCGGGCAAGAAGGACCTAGGTCAGGGAGTTGAACAAGAACCCAATGATCACTGACAGAACTACAGAATTCCGAGAACCTGCCAGAAGGACAACAGTCTCTACAGAACTTGTCAAGTTAAATAAAGGTCAAATAAAAATACAAAATTAAACTTCACCAATCTGGGCTTTATGGGAGAGTGGCCAAATGGAAGCCACTCATGAGAAAAAGGCACAGTTATCACACGTCTAGCACCATCCCTGTTCAGAAGCATGGTGATGGCAGCATCATGCTATGTGAATGCTTTCCAGTGGAAGGGACTGGGAGACTGGTACAGTTAGAGCGAACAATGATTGGAGCCAAATACAGGAAAATCCATGATGAGAACCTGCAAACGACTGTAGACTGGGGGCGAAGATTTACATTCCAACAGGACAATGACCCAAAGCATACAGCCTAAGCAACGCTAGAACAGCATCAGAACAAGAATGTGAAAGACTGGCCCAGCCAAAGCCCAGACTTGAATCCCATTGAAAGTCTGTGGAAAGACTTGAAGATTGCTGATCACTGCCGCTCCCCATCTAACTTAACAGAGCTCGAGAAAATCTGCAAGGTAGAATGGGAGAAAATCCCCAAATCCAGATGTGTGAAGCAGATACAGACATACCCAAGATGACTCAAAGCTGTAATCACCGCCAACATAAACTGAACAAAAATATAAACGCAACATGTAAAGTGTTGGTCCCATGTTTCATGAGCTGCACTAAAAAATCCCAGAAATGTTCCATACGTACATAAAGCTTATTTTTCTCAATTGTTTTACACAAATGTGTTTACATCCCTGTTAGTGAGCATTTCTCCTTTGCCAAGATAATCCATACACCTAACAGGTGTGGCATATCAAAAAGCTGATTAAACAGCATGATCATTACACAGATGCACTTTGTTGTGCTGGGGACAATAAAAGGCCACTTTAAAATGTGCACACAACACAATGCCACAGATGTCACAGGTTTTGAGGGAACGGGCAATTGGCACGCTGACTGCACGAATATCCACCAGAGCTGTTGCCAGAGAATGTATTGTTAATTTCTCTACCATAAGCGGCCTCCAATGTCGTTTTAAAGAATTTGGCAGTACGTCCAACCTGCCTCACAACACCAGACCATGTGTAACCATGCCAGCACAGGACCTCCACATTCAGCTTCTTCACATGAGGGATCGACTGAGTGGGTGTGATTTTTAAAAACTGATTTCGATATTCAATTATTCCATTGCTGAGGCACTAATTCCAATCACAGAATCTCAATCGCCTTCTATTATTGCTCTGTGTAAACGGAATTTGAATTGCATCATTCCTCATTACTATTTTCCCATAACAATATCTGGATCTCTTTCTTAAATTGAAGCTGTTTGCAATGGTGTCTCTTCATACCATTGTAGAGCATATCTGTTTTCACCAGACAGACAGCCATCAAAGGTAAAAACTCATCAGTGGACCAAATGAGCATGAGTTTTGAACCAAAAGGTATTATTCAAAGCCTGATACGTACTCAGAGACATTTCCATGTTTCATATAATTGCAGCCTATTTGGTCACTGATGGGACCACTAGCTTTGTTCTCCTAATTCTCAATGGATGGGAGTACCACAGCTGAAGAGCTCCTATAATCACATAGTCCTATGATGAATCTACCTAGCTATATCTAATTACGGTGACTGTGCCTCCCCTGCTGTTTTACCTGATATGTCTGGCTCCACAATGGCTGACCCATTTACTTTCCTATTGTTAGATGGTGGAAACTCCCATGACCTCGAGCTGGTGCATTTAGTATGGACTATAATGCTGATAGCGAGTGTCATTGGGAGCGAGGTAGCACACAATCACAACGGAGATAATTTTGCACAGAGATAATCAATCAAAAATAAATCAACCTAAAAGCAGCTTCAAGTAGACAGTGTTATTATACCAACGATGATCAAAGACGGCAAGGATAATGGGCTTGAACAGCGAAGTCGGAAAGTGATATTAGAAACTGTCTCATGGACGTATTTGTCGCTACGATGGAGTTCAACTTAGTTCTCAGACTTATTGCAGTTTGTGAGATCACTGTAGCTTATTGGTTTAAACCTCAATGACTCGAACCAATCAGCATCAACCTGTATCTGTCTCCCTCTGCACTGACCTGTGGACAGAAGCAATATGATAGATGGATGGCTACTTAAAGTTGTCTAACTGCCCAGTTCTATCACAGCAACTCTAAATGAAGAGGAGACAAACTATTGAGATTCACCTGACGGTTAAGAAGCTCTACTCTTTGAGTGTGACCGGCGAGGTTTGACACCCAACATCCTTCACACCACACACACTGTGTTAGCCCACTGTGCTAAAGTCTAAGCATTAGCTCTGGGAAGTCTTCGCATCTCAGGCAAAGTAACTCAGGCAAATCACATGAAGCAGTATGTGTGCTTCTGCTATATTATGATTACACCTTGTTATCTCTATCTTCAGGAACAATTCAAGAGTGAAATACTTGAATGGCCCAGGTGCAGTTGACTGACCTTATACAGGTAAGGTGTCCGAAATCTCTCCCGCTAACCTCGACATAGGGCTGTTATGGTGACCGTATTACGGCCAGTCACCAGTCATGACCGCAGTCAAATTCCATGTGACTGTTGAGTTACAGTAACTAAACTTCTTCAAAACTGCACTGATGCAGCTGAAGGTCATTAGAGGTCTACCAAACTTGTTAACTACCAGTCGCAAACTGCCTGGTACTCAGTGGTCTATTGTCCCTCTAATTACTCTGACATCAATGCTAATGCATTCGAAAATCTAATTAAACACTTCATGAGAGCCCAATGAGCCCATGTTGCGCAACATTTCTATTGGCTATGCAATTGCGTGAGAAAACAGAGTGATGGCCTCTACTAAAAAGAGGAGGTTCCCATCAGCTTTCTATAGGCTAGGCATACTATATTTATTTATCAACTTTCCTAATTGTAACGGATTTCCTCCTCTTCGTCTGAAGAGGTGTAGCAAGGATCGGACCAATACGCAGCGTGTTAAGTGTCCATGTTTTAATAGAAAAGACTGAACATGCCACAAATAACGAAGTGAAATGGAAACAAAACAGTCCCGTGTGGCACAAACACTGACACAGGAAACAATCACCCACAAAATACCCAAAGAATATGGCTGCCTAAATATGGTTCCCAATCAGAGACAATGATAAACACCTGCCTCTAATTGAGAACCAATCTAGGCAACCATAGACCTTCATAAACACCTAGATGAAAACAACAACATAAATCTACCAAAAACCCTAGATAGTACAAACACCCTATATGAGACAAAAACACACATATCACCCATGTCACACCCTGACCTAACCAAAATAATAAAGAAAACAAAGAATACTAAGTTCATGGCGTGACACTAATATTTAGCACCTTGCTGTGCTTTGCAGCTGGAGTAGCCTACCTGGCTACCTGTCCTCCATTCGCTATTCAAGTGCATACGAATTATCTATTTTTTTATCCGCCCGCTCTGAAAGGTGCATGATAATGGCCCATTCAAAATGAAAACTCATTTCACACATATTATTTAGTATACTGTAAAAACAAGATTAGATTGAGAATAGTCTGGGTGAAAATATGATCAATTGTGAATTTTGCCCAGAGTGTGCAGTCTGAGGCAAGAAACAGCGTATGCATTTGTTTGCAACTTTCTCAAATCATAGTCGCATGCATTATGTTAATTTTTGCATTTTTTATTGAACCTTTATTTAACTAGGCAAGCCAGTTAAGAACAAATAATTATTTACAATGACGGCCTACACCGCAAAACCCAGACGACGCTGGGCCACTTGTGCGCCGCCCTATGGGACTCCCAATCACGGCCGGATGTGATACAGCCTGGATGTAGCCTAGTCCATAGGCCTATATGTTTTGCTAGGGTTTGCATCAAAACTAAAGTGGCCAAATACTGTAACTCTAAGCATAGCCTATAGGCCTGGGACTCCTGGAACAGGGTTGGAGACATGTGTTTTTACAAGCCCAGTCATTGTGCAAATCGCTTGTGAAAACAGAGTGATGGCCTCTATTAAAAAAAGGAGGGTTCCAGTCCAGTCATTGTGCAATCGCTTGTGAAAACAGTGATGTCCTCTATTAAAAAGAGGAGGGTTCCAGTCCAGTCATTGTGCAATTGCGTGTGAAAACAGAGGTTTGACTGGCCACTATTTAGAAGAGGTTCACAGATTTCTTGTGCTGCTATTTTTATTGCTCAATTCTTAACCCAATGAGCCCCACATGACGCCTTTTAAACAATGGAATGTATTTATTTCTTCTGCATCCACCATTAGTCTGTGTGATTAATGGGAGGCTGAGCTAGAGTGGTGTTTGTGAGACAAGGGCGGATACCGCTGGAGCCCGGGGCCAGGTCTTTTTACAAAAACGTCTGTAGAGTCCGAATGGTTTGAGCCACTGTCTATTAAAACCTATCTATGAAAAGCTGAGACTCTCACAAACAAATGTAACATGTATCGCTCTATGATGATCACAAGCTAGACAGCTAATCCATGGACATAGTGTCTATAATACTGTGATAAGCTCACATAGTTGCTGTCACAAACTCCACAGTCGTCACTGAGTAGTTGGATATTAATTTTCCACTGAGTAAATAATTTATGTACTTACAGCTTCATATGCATGTAGCTTTGTTTTTGCTTTGGCAGACCTTATTGTTGCATTGACATTTGTCAATAAAACTCACGAATACAACTGTTTATGTCAAATTGTTTTGTGTTCTACTTGTAGCCCTGGTTGTCCTGAAAAGAACATGGTAAAGCACTTCATTATGAGGTTAAATATAAGGACTGGTCAGGCAGATACATGGTAAAGCACTTCATTACGAGGTTAAATATAAGGGCTGATCAGGCAGATAAATAAAAATACCCTTTTTCCCCCTGGGGTCTCCTGACTGATAGGGACTGATAGGGTTCAATTTAAGCACATTAATCAGCTTTACAACTGGCGTAGCTTACCTGGCATATTCAGAACGTAACCGTGGGAAGTGCTTCCTCCATTCGCTATTCGAGGCTACGGATTTGTTTTGTTTTGTTTTTGTGAGCCATTCTAAATCAAAAATATCTCCACACATACATTAGGCTATACGTAAAGAACAGATTACATTTAGAATTGTCTGTTGGGTGGGAATATTATAAAGTGCTTGTTGAATTGTGAATGAGAGACTGATGTAAGTGTGTAAAGCCTGCGTAGGAAACAGAGCAGATCAAATACAGGCCAGTCATGCAAAATGTTTCAAATCATCATTAGAGTCGCATCATGCAACCTTACAATTTATTAGTAATCAAAACATATAGCCTAAGGTTTTTAAAACTAACGTTGTATAAATAACTCTAATTAAGCATAGGAGAACCTGTTTAAAGTTATCACTATGTAAACAGCTTAACGCAGAATAGCAGAATGTGTGCCATCCCTTGGAAATCATTTTGTAAAAATATTCAATTTTTTTTATTCAGTTATTGTAATGAATTTCCTCCTCTTCTTCCGAAGAGGAGAGGCGAAACGGATCAGAGGACCAATACGCGGCGTGGTAATTGTCCATGGTTCTTTTTAATACGTTAAGGTACACATGAACAACTGACTACAAAAAAACAAGAAATGTGAAAACTCAAAACAGTCCTATCTGGTGCAAAGACAGAGACAGGAACAATCACCCACAAACACACAGTGAAACCCAGGCTACCTAAGTATGATTCTCAATCAGAGACAACCAATGACACCTGCCTCTGATTGAGAACCATACTAGGCCGAAACATAGAAATTCCCAAAACCTAGAAAAACAAACATAGACTGCCCACCCAACTCACGCCCTGACCATACTAACTAAATACAAAACACAGGAAATAAAGGTCAGAACGTGACAGTTATGTTCAGCAGTATTCTTCTTCTTATAAAATAATATAAAATAATGCAACAGGAATTATAAGCAAATCTTGCCTGCTACATTTAAAAAAAAAAACGTTATTTAAATGAACTAGTGTATCCCACAGCCATATGGCATAGCCAGATCAGGGCCTAACATAAGGACGATTCTGAAATAGGCTACGTCATAATGTTTCTTTAGACCTGCTTAAAATAAATCATGGATTTATTGTGACGGTGTAGGTAAGGTAACCATGGTTCTGGAGTGCCTCATGCACTTCATGTTTTACTTTTTTGTGTTTGTTGTTGAATTTAGTCAATAACTGAGCTGATCAATTAGTTGATCAGGTGTGGTTTGTAGTTGGAACAAAATCCTGCAGTAGCTGTGGCACTCCAGGAAGAGTGTTGCCTATCCCTGATGTAGGCTATATTAAAATGGATGTATTAGACTTTTTAAAATGTAGATGTTCCAAAAGTCTGCATCGGTGGCTTGTAGACTATGTGTGGAAGCCCAGAGATGCTAAACGTATTTATGTTAATTTATGTTAATGTTACCTTTGCATGGCAGTTACCGGCTGATAAAATGTCATGACCGCCACAGCCCTAGCTCGACAGCTGCCTTGGTGTGCTCAACACAATTCCCTCCTCTTGTCTTGACAGCTGCCTTGGTGTGCTCAAACTCAATCCCCTCCTCTTGTCTCGACAGCTGCCTAGGCTCGCTCAAACTCAATCCCCTCCTCTTACCTTCACAGCTGCCTTGGATCGCTCAAACTCAATCCCTCTCCTCTTGTCTCGACAGCTGCCTAGGCTCGCTCAAACTCAATCCCCTCCTCTTGTCTCGACAGCTGCCTAGGCTCGCTCAAACTCAATCCCCTCCTCTTACCTTCACAGCTGCCTAGGCTCGCTCAAACTCAATCCCCTCCTCTTGTCTCGACAGCTGCCTAGGCTCGCTCAAACTCAATCCCCTCCTCTTACCTTCACAGCTGCCTAGGCTCGCTCAAACTCAATCCCCTCCTCTTACCTTCACAGCTGCCTTGGCTCGCTCAAACTCAATCCCCCTCCTCTTATCTCCACAGCTGCCTTGGCTCGCTCAAACTCAATCCCCCTCCTCTTACCTCCACAGCTGCCTTGGCTCGCTCGAACTCAATCCCCCTCCTCTTACCTCCACAGCTACTTTGGCTCGCTCAAACTCAATCCCCCTCCTCTTACCTCCACAGCTACTTTGGCTCGCTCAAACTCAATCCCCTCCTCTTACCTCCACAGCTACTTTGGATCGCTCAAACTCAATCCCCCCTCTTGTCTCGACAGCTGCCTAGGCTCGCTCAAACTCAATCCCCCTCCTCTTACCTTCACAGCTGCCTAGGCTCGCTCAAAACTCAACCCCCTCCTCTTACCTTCACAGCTGCCTTGGCTCGCTCAAACTCAATCCCCCTCCTCTTATCTCCACAGCTGCCTTGGCTCACTCAAACTCAATCCCCCTCCTCTTACCTCCACAGCTGCCTTGGCTCGCTCGAACTCAATCCCCCTCCTCTTACCTCCACAGCTACTTTGGCTCGCTCAAACTCAATCCCCTCCTCTTACCTCCACAGCTGCCTTGGCTCGCTCAAACTCAATCCCCCTCCTCTTACCTCCACAGCTGCCTTGGCTCGCTCAAACTCTTCCTCCAGGGACTGGTTTCTGGACAGGAGGGCACCGCCACCGAACCGCTCTTTACTCAAACGGCCCTGTCACACACACACACACACACACACACACACACACACACACACACACACACACACACACACACACACACACACACACACACACACACACACACACACACACACACACACACACACACACACACACACACAGAGCCAGGCGAAAGGAGAGGAGACAGACAGACAGAGAGGGGTGCAGGGTCAGCCATCTCTGCCTTCCCCGGGGAGGGGTAAATATCTCTGCCTCGGCAAAGCCTTTGACATGCTCATAACCCCGAAATGTGCTGATGGTAGCATTGTTATAGCATCTGACAATGCCTCATGCTGCTTTTGAAAATAAGTGGACTAGTTTGCATTTCTACATGTGTTGTACTTTGTGTATATGTATACGTGTTTTGTGACTGAGCAACATATCTAGCAAAACTGGTACCAAATATGAATTGTGCTGAAATAGCGTAATGTGTTTGGATGTAGTGCATTACGAGAGTAACTGGTGATGTTTGTAGCCTAAGGCTAGGGAATCAATTATGAAGACCAAGGAATTAAAATGAAGTACATGTTCCATACAGGGAGACATTTTGTAGCTCCCAGGTAGAACGCAAGTCATTGGCCTCCCACTGCCACAGCTGCCTGGTTGTCACATTCTGATGACTAATCTGTTCTGTAAAACCCGGTGTCAGCTCAGCCATTACCTGTAACATTCCATGTTCCATTTCCATAGCTGGCCATTAGAAGGACACGATTTATGCGAGGTCTAATTGAAGTTGGCTTATCTAGATATTAATGGCCTCCAGAGAATTAGCTTCCCCCTGCTTAATGTTGCCTACTACGTCATGATTTAAAATGGGAAAAAAGGAAAAAACTTTTGTTAAACGTGCAGTGTCTAAAGTTTATTTCCCAGCTTTCCAAGCAGTTCTACATGCTGTTGTGTGCAAAATGTCAAGGCCCAGTGGTTACAGGAAAGCTGTAGGGAGGTGTGAAGGATTTTAGTCGGTTTTAGTCTTTTTTCATATATAGCGAAGTTATCATTGTATTTATTCATTGCATTGTTATCTTTCTATTTTTCTCTCTGTTAATTCGAACGGACCATAAGTAAGCATTTCACTGTTAGTTTACGAAACACCTGTTGTTTACGAAGCATGTGACAAATAAATGTTTTATTTCTTTTTGATTTGACATCATTCCTCTGTCAACATATTGCGTGCGTGACCACCTGCCAAGTAAAGGAAACCAAAGCCGCTGTTTACAGTATCGCTGTCGTTGACTTACAATGGTTCCCCTGGGGTGAAACAAATGTAGCGCTTGTTTGAGTATAACTCCCCATCTTCTGTGGCCATCTTTAATCCAAAATCTATTATTTAGAGGTTGCTTAGCCGGTCTCTGTGAGATACACTGTGGGCTTGAATGGGCTCAGAGTAAGGCTACTGAATTACTCATGATCTATTCATCTAATAATGGTCGGATAGTAACAGGAGTCTCAGGCTAACCTGTATTGAGACCACGGCCACTGAGGAGGGAAGTGCTCGACATTTGGACCTCAGAGCACCACAAAGGAACAATTTAAAAAGCCAACATGGACCCCTCTCGGTTGAACTACTTTTGTCATCCAAAACGTTACCCTCGTTGTGAACCGTCAACACATATTTCTTCTGTTTTTGGATTCTGTGGTGATGTTGTCTGTTCAGTGCAAATGTCTTTTGATATTATAGGAAAGGATGCGTAGAGGGGCTTACATGTCTTCCACTAATATACTGTCTGTTGAGCTGTAATGGAAGAATATGAGGTGTTAGCACAAGATGGCGGGTTAAAACACGGTCACATCACAGGGATCCAGTACAGTGACTGGAATTATGGTTTGCATGCGTCTCAATTAGGGTTACAAAGGGAGGCCATGTTACTGGTAACTTTAGAAATGTACCAGTAAACTACAGATTTTTTTTTTGTTGATTTTTTTACTTTTAAGGATTTTAAGTAATTTTCATAACATGTAAAATATACAAAAATAATAAAATAAAATGTTTTAAATATGAAAAATAGAATGACAAAGATGTAAAACATTATCCTTAATATAACCCATTAACTTAGTGAATACTATTATATTTTGTACACGTTTTTATTTATTTTAGTACGTGAGATGTCATATGTTTGTTGTAAATGTCATGGTGCTGAACTGGTGGAAGTTGTGAAAAATTCAATCGTTGGAAGAGTTGTAGAGTTAATTGCAAATGATGTCATTGTTGATTCAAAGATTGTTTAATTAATTAGGCTATTTTCTCTTGAGCCATATGGTCTATCCACTAGAAACTCATGAAAAATACATAAATATACACTACCGTTCAAAAGTTTGGAGTCACTTAGAAATGTCCTTGTTTTTGAAAGAAAAACACATTTTTGTCCATTAAAATGACATCAAATTGATCAGAAATACAGTGTAGACATTGTTAATGTTGTAAATGACTATTGTAGCTGGAAACAGCTGATTTTTTAAAATGGAAAATCTACTCCATCACTCCTGTGTTTCAATGGCACGTTGTGTTAGGTAATCCAAGTTTATGTTAGCACAGCTGAAAACTGTTGTCCTGATTAAAGAAGCAATAAAACAGGCCTTCTTTAGACTAGTTGAGTATCTGGAGAATCAGCATTTGTGGGTTCGATTACAGGCTCAAAATGGCCAAAAACAAAGCACTTTCTTCTGAAACTCGTCAGTCTATTCTTGTTCTGAGAAATGAAGGCTATTCCATGCCAGAAATTTCATAAGAAACTGAAGATCTCGCACAACGCTGTGTACTTCTCCCTTCACAGAACAGCGCAAACTGGCTCTAACCAGAATAGAAAGAGGGGTGGGATGCCTCGGTGCACAACTGAGCAAGAGGACAAGTGCATCAGAGTGTCTAGTTTGAGAAATAGACACCTCACAAGTCCTCAACTGGCTTTATTAAATAGCACCCGCAAACATCAGTCTTAACGTCAACAGTGAAGAGGCCATTCCGGGATGCTGGTCTTCTAGGCAGAGTTGCAAAGAAAAAGCCATATCTCAGACTGGCCCGTAAAAATGTAAGATTAAGATGGGCAAAATAACACAGACACTGGACAGAGGAAGATTGGAAAAAAGTGTTATGGACAGACAAATCTAAGTTTGAGGTGTTCGGATCACAAAGAAGAACATTCGTGAGATGCAGAAAAAAATGAAAAGATGCTGGAGGGGTGCTTGACGCCGTCTGTCAAGAATGGTGGAGGCAATGTGATGGTCTGGGGGTGCTTTGATGGTGGTAAAGTGGGAGATGTGTACAGGGTAAAAGGGATCTTGAAGAAGGAAGGCTATCACTCCATTTTACAATGCCATGCCATACCCTGTGGACAGCACTTAATTGGAGCCAATTTCCTCCTGCAACAGGACAATGACCCAAAGCACAGCTCCAAACTATGCAGCTTGACCGTATGGTACGTAAGAAGTGCCCATCAAGCCAATCCAACTTGTGGGAGGTGCTTCTGGAAGCATGGGGTGAAGTCTCTTCAGATTACCTCAACAAATTGACAACTAGAATGCCAAAGGTCTGCAAGGCTATAATTGCTGCAAATGGAGGATTCTTTGACGAAAGCAAAGTTTGAAGGACACAATTATTATTTCAATTAAAAATCATTATTTATAACCTTATCAACATCTTGACTATGTTTCCTATTAATTTTGCAACTCGTTTCATGTGTGTTTTCATGGAAAACAAGGACATTTCTAAGTGACCCCAAACTTTTGAATGGTAGTAAAAATATTTAGAACAAAATAGAAAGGTACATTTCCTGAAGAAAATGTGGTGTGCTTGCTACTTTGTTTTAAAGTATGTATGGTTGTGAAATAGGTTATAGTAGTGGTAGTGACTGCAGTAGTAATGGTGGTGACTGAGTTATAGTTGAAAAAGTAGGTAAATGGAAAGATTGAATGATTGGTTGATCGGTTGATTGGATAGGATAAGACAGGATAAGGATAGTATGAAACATGTAAACTGGGTTTGGTGTCTCTAGTTACTGTTGGTGAGTTATTTTATGAGAAAGTTGGTTTTGTGTCTCTAGCTTGGACATTTTATGCATATTTTAAATGGTTATATTTAAAAAAAAAAAAAGCATAACTGGCATAAAAAAATCGGAATGCAAGGAACATCTCAACGTTGGTTTGACGTTGATGTAAGATCAGCGGCGAATCCATATCAAGCCTTTAGGAGCTTTTATGAACATTTAAAATTATTATAGTTCAAAAAGTATAAATGGTATACAAATTCAGAATGCAATCTAATCTGAATGCAGGCAATTTGAACATCTCAACTTTGGTTTGCTGTTGATAGTTTAAACAGTTTAAGAGGAGAAACGTGCCAAAATGTTCAACCTGGACTCAGGGTTAGACATAACATAGTAAATGTAAATCTATCTCCTCCATTTAGTATAATATGTTACGTTTCGTATGGTATGTATTAATTTATGGATGTCCATTATCTATTTCGTATGATACTGTATGTTGACGAATTACAATTTGTACGATATATTACGAATTGAAATTCGTACAATATGTTAAGAATTTGCAATACATATGACGTTAGCTAGGCTAGGGGTTAGGGTTAAGGTTAAGATAAGGTTAAATGGTTAGGGGAAGGGTTAGCTAACATGCTAAGATGTTGCAAAGTAGTTAAAAAAGGAGTAAATAGTTGCAAAGTGGCTAACATGCTAAAGTTGTCCGTGGTGAGATTCGAACCCGAAACCTTTGGGTTATATGTTCATGTAATAAAGTAAACTTCTGTCTTATGTAACCATACCAAACATAGCATATCACACCAATATGAGTGTATTGTATTTACTTTTACTATGTTACAACTAGTGTATGAGACCAGGCTGAAATTTCCCCCATGTAAATCAATGGCCCTTTTATTATCATTGAAATGCATTGGGAGCTCATTTAAATATTGTTGTAGTACAAAAAGTATAAATACTGTCAAAATATTTTCTCAAGCAATCTAAGCTGGGACAGTCTGCACATTTGAAAGTTGTTTTCGTGTTAATAGCCTGAATCGTTTAATAGCTAGAGCAGGAAGTATAATAATAATAATAAGTAGTATGTAGTATGTAAGAAATATAGTTGTGTTGTGTTTTGCCTTCAGCAAGCACATTAATCGATTTTTTTTTAATATTCATTCATTTCTTAAAAGTTATTCAAGTATAAATTACAAACTTGACGTATTAATTTCCAAAATGACCCAAATTGCAGGTAAATTGCAGGTTGTTTTACAACCCTGGTACCAATCAACTTCCATCAAACCTCTCAACATGTCACAAAGAAGCCTACCACACTTCTAATGAAAACAATACACTTTTTAGGTAAAAGCTTTCAACTTCAAAGGACTGTTGATTTCAAGTGCAGACGGAAGAGACAATAATGGCCTGACTCAGCAATGACTACTCAGGACTCAATAGCCAAGGCACTTACTTGAAATGCTAGAGCTGGCTCGGCCTCTGCTATGGTATTTACTTCCAAAGAGCTCTTGGAGGGTGGCTCTGATTGCGTTTTGCAGTCTATGGACCTAAAGAGAAAGGACAGAAAGGACAGTTGAATCAATAATACATGCATTAATTACTCCCCAAACACGATTAAGTCAGAGCACTTGACTTTCTTCAGCTTTCTTGATGATGCTTCAACAGTGTGCAGACCTTCTGAAAGGCTCTTTATTTCCAATGTACTGGATGTTCAGGGTTTTGTCTTTATAGCGACCGATTGCTCTTAAGCAATGGGCTGCACTACACTAGATTTAATTGAATGAGTGTTTTTTGGTTACCTTTTCTGTGATAATGACAATTTCCAATACCACCTGCAGTAGATACAGTAAGGCAGACATCTAGTGAATAGGGAGGGGATGTCCTTTAGTTGACCTTTTCAGCATGCACAAAAGAGGCAGGGCCTGAGAAGACTACCGTCATTAGAATAGCTATGATTGTGGCCCCACTTAGGTAAAAATATTCTCTCGTACTTTGAACTACTTCACAATTCAAGTGAATTAAAGTGAAGAGCGATATTGAAGTGGTGAGTTGAGCAGAGTTTCCCAACTCCGGTCCTCCAGTACCATTAACAGCACACATTTTTAAAATAGCCCCGACAAACACACCTGATTCAACTTGTCAAGGGCTTGATGATTAGTTGACAAGTAGAATCAGCTGTTCTTGTCCGGGGCCATAACAAAATATTTATTTTTGGGGTTACTGGATGACCGGAGTTGGGAACCACTGGTGTAGAGTATAGTGCAAAGACACAGCAACTTACTTACCACAGAAGTTCACTGGAGGAGTTTTTCGATGAACCCCGTCTCTCCAATTTCCACTTTCTGCTGCTGTTTCGTTCAGTGTGGACATTGAGCTCCTCCCATTTCTCCAAAGGAGAGGCAATGTTGACTGAAAAGAGCAATCACAGAGAAATCAGTTAACAGCAGGGTACAAGCTAAATAAAATAAAATTGCCAACTGGACAGATCCATGACAGGGACATGCGTTTTTCTTGTAAATGACATCCAGGGTTATTATGAAACTCGATGTCATTAATTAATCAAACTAAGCATTGTCTGACTTGCTACGCATTATTAGAACTCAGTTGAAGAGTAAAAGGCTTTAACCTCCTCAACTTGCTAATGGGAAACTAATCGTCTGTTACATCTTAATCTATTTTAAGATGATCTGTTCATTACCTACTGCCTGATCCTCCTTCGGATGATCTTGAACATGAACAAGGTCAACTCCTTTGGACTTCATAAGGGAAACTCCTTGGACTTCATAAGGAAACTCCTTTGGACTTCATAAGGGAAACTCCTTTGGACTTCATAAGGAAACTCCTTTGGACTTCATAAGGGAAACTCCTTTGGACTTCATAAGGGAAACTCCTTTGGACTTCATAAGGGAAACTCCTTTGGACTTCATAAGGGAAACTCCTTTGGACTTCATAAGGAAACTCCTTTGGACTTCATAAGGAAACTTTTCAATTTGGCAAGGTTGTTTAAGCGTTTAGGAGACTGGGGACGTGAGGTTAATACCTTTCCTGGTTTTAATGTTATGAAAATGGCAATGAGTTATGCTCTAGATATTAGGCAGTCAGTCTGCATAACTATTGGCTGTAAGAGATCATCCTTTAAACACGCACCTAAGTGTTCCTCTACACAGCTGTTTGTTTAGTCATACTTGAAAGTGACAATGGCCACTAAACATGATGAGGGACATAGTTGTGGTCCAACAGCCAGTTTAGATCATTATAGTCGGGCAAACCAAAAATTATCCTGACAAGCGCAATCGAGAGTTTATAGTCAATCTCTCATATACATGACATGAGGAATCACTATAAATTGACAATAGTTTCAGTGGTAAACCATCTAGGTAGAAAGAGCAGACACTCTGAGCTAAACAATCAGGACCAAGACTACTGCTACTGGTAAACCATCTGGGTAGAAAGAGCAGACGCTCTGAGCTAAACAATCAGGACCAAGACTACTGCTACTGGTAAACCATCTGGGTAGAAAGAGCAGACGCTCTGAGCTAAACAATCAGGACCAAGACTACTGCTACTGGTAAACCATCTGGGTAGAAAGAGCAGACGCTCTGAGCTAACCAATCAGGACCAAGACTACTGCTACTGGTAAACCATCTGGGTAGAAAGAGCAGACGCTCTGAGCTAACCAATCAGGACCAAGACTACTGCTACTGGTAAACCATCTGGGTAACATGTTTCAAGCAGACCACCATAGTCCCTGTGCCCAAGAACACTAACGTAACCCGCCTAAATTACTACCAACCCCAGTGTACCTGAGTCAAGTGACACTCTTTCAGGAGTGTGGGGACAGGGGACAGTCTGCTCTACATCCACCTGGATCAGCTCGGTCTCGTCCGTTGTCTTCTTCCGGTGAGGCATGTTCTTAGGCCCGTCCCCACGTGACAACAGGGGGCTATTCTTGTCCTGCTTGCTGTTCCTTCTCTCTCCGGGCTCGCTGAGGTCCAATAGGTCCAATGTGGAGGACAGAACTGGAGGGAGAAATCATACTATAGTGAACAAAAATATAAACGCAACATGTAAAGTGTTGGTCCCATGTTTCATGAGCTGAAATATAAGATCCCAGAAATGTTCTGTACACACAAAAAGCTTATTTCTCTCAAATATTGTTCACAAATTGGTTTACATCCCTGTTAGTGAGCATTTATCCTAATTCATCAACCTGACATGTGTGGCATATCAAGAAGCTGGTTAAATTATGATCATTACACATGTGCACGTTGTGTGGGGACAATAAAATGTGCATTTTTTCACAAAACACATCTGCCACAGATGTATCAAGTTTTGCGGGTGTGTGCAATTAGCATGCTGACTGCAGGAATGTCCACCAGAGCTGTTGCCAGAGAATTTAATGTTCATTTCTCTACCATAAGCCGCCTCCAATGTTGTTTAGAGAATTTGGCAGTACGTCCAACCTGCCTCAAAACCGCAGACCACATGTAACCACGTCAGCCCAGGACCTCCGGCTTCTTCACCTGCGGGATCGTCTGAGACCAGCCAACCGGACATCTGATGAAACTGAGGAGTATTTCTATCTGTAATAAAGCCTTTTTGTGGGGAAAAACTCATTCTGATTGGCTGAGCCATGCTCCCCAGTGGGAGGGCCTGGCTCCCAAGTGGGTGGGCCTATGCCCTCCCAGGCCAAACCATGGCTGAGCACCTGCCCAGTCATGTGAAATCCATAGATTAGGGCTTAATTAATTCATTTCAATTGACTGATTTCCTTATATGAACTGTAACTCAGTAAAATCGTTGAAATTGTTGCTTTTATATCTTTGTTCAGTATAGTTTAGCTTCTTGGTAGATCAGTTCAAATCTTTGCTTTACAGAGACTCATCTTCCTTAAAGCTGTCAAGACAAACCTAATTAACCTCAACAGACTTGTGACTCTGAAATTAGTGACTCAAGGAGGGATTCATTACGAGACATAACTTTTCACGTCATTGTTGATTTACACACGTTTTTTATTTGCAACTCTGGAAAACAATCAGTAACAGTTTTACTTCACATTTCTCTGCACATTGTTGAGTGAATAACTTGTCAAGGGTATTATTTCCATCGGTTGCCCCCTGGGTAGGTACTTCCAGGAGTTTCTCTACCTCACTGAAGATCTAAGTATACTTTGATGGCCAGACTGGGGACAGCTAAGGCAGCCCTGGCGGAGCTTTTCTGTTTGGTAAATTAAGCAATTTAATCCCAGACCATCAGACCGGTAAGAACAAGGACAGGGACCCTTTTTTAAAATGGTAAAGGCTTTTTTGTCCATGTTCATTTAACCACTCACAGCCTGTAGTATGAGAATGAAAACACCCTTCCCGCCTTAATAATGATGTCTTGATAGTCAGGTTTCATTTTGATAAAGGTAGCGGTGGCAGGTAGTCTAACGGTTAACAGCATTGGGCCAGTAACCAAAAGGGCACTGGTTTGAATCACCAAACCAATTAGGTGAAAAAGCAGTCTGTGGTCTTGTGCAAGGCACTTAACCCTAATTGCTCTGGATAAGAGCGTCTACTAAAATTGTAATAGTTTAATTAACTACCACGGGTGCACCTCAGCCACGCTCAAGGTACTAAACGATATCATAACCGCCATCGATAAAAGACAGTACTGTGCAGCCGTCTTCATCGACCTTGCCAAGGCTTTCGACTCTGTCAATCACCATATTCTTATCGGCAGACTCAGTAGCCTCGGTTTTTCGGATGACTGCCTTGCCTTGCCTGGTTCACCAACTACTTTGCAGACAGAGTTCAGTGTGTCAAATCGGAGGGCATGCTGTCCGGTCCTCTGGCAGTCTCTATGGGGGTGCCAGAGGGTTCAATTCTCGGGCCGACTCTTTCCTCTGTATATATCAATAATGTTGCTCTTGCTGCGGGCGATTCCCTGATCCACCTCTACGCAGACGACACCATTCTATATACTTCCGGCCTGTCCTTGGACAATGTGCTATCTAACCTCCAAACGAGCTTCAATGCCATACAACACTCCTTCCGTGGCCTCCAACTGCTCTTAAACGCTAGTAAAACCAAATGCATGCTTTTCAACCGTTCGCTGCCTGCACCCGCACGCCTGACTAGCATCACCACCCTGAATGGTTCCGACCTTGAATATGTGGACATCTATAAGTACCTAGGTGTCTGGCTAGACTGTAAACTCTCCTTCCAGACTCATATCAAACATCTCCAATCGAAAATCAAATCTAGAGTCGACTTTCTATTCCGCAACAAAGCCTCCTTCACTCACGCCGCCAAACTTACCCTAGTAAAACTGTCCTACCGATCCTCGACTTCGGCGATGTCATCTACAAAATTGCTTCCAACACTCTACTCACCAAACTGGATGCAGTTTATCACAGTGCCATCCGTTTTGTCACTAAAGCACCTTATACCACCCACCACTGCAACCTGTATGCTCTAGTCGGCTGGCCCTCGCTACATATTCGTCGCCAGACCCACTGGCTCAAGGTCATCTACAAGTCCATGCTAGGTAAAGCTCCGCCTTATCACAGTTCACTGGTCACGATGGCAACACCCACCCGTAGCACGCGCTCCAGCAGGTGTATCTCAGTGATCATCCCTAAAGCCAACACCTCATTTGGCCGCCTTTCGTTTCAGTTCTCTGCTGCCTGTGACTGGAACGAATTGCAAAAATCGCTGAAGTTGAGATTTTTATCTCCCTCACCAACTTCAAACATCTGCTATCTGAGCAGCTAACCGATCGCTGCAGCTGTACATAGTCTATCGGTAAATAGCCCACCCATTTTTACCTACCTCATCCCCATACTGTTTTTATTTATTTACTTTTCTGCTCTTTGCACACCAATATCTCTACCTGTACATGACCATCTGATCATTTATCACTCCAGTGTTAATCTGCAAAATTGTAATTATTCGCCTACCTCCTCATGCCTTTTGCACACAATGTATATAGACTCGCTTTTTTTTCTACTGTGTTATTGACTTGTTAATTGTTTACTCCATGTGTAACTCTGTGTTGTCTGCTCACACTGCTATGCTTTATCTTGACCAGGTCGCAGTTGCAAATGAGAACTTGTTCTCAACTAGCCCACCTGGTTAAATAAAGGTGTTCTCAACTAGCCTACCTGTTTAAATAAAGGTGTTCTCAGCTAGCCTACCTGGTTAAATAAAGGTGTTCTCAACTAGCCTACCTGGTTAAATAAAGGTGTTCTCAACTAGCCTACCTGGTTAAATAAAGGTGTTCTCAACTAGCCTACCTGTTTAAATAAAGGTGTTCTCAACTAGCCTACCTGGTTAAATAAAGGTGTTCTCAACTAGCCTACCTGGTTAAATAAAAAAATAAATAAAAAAAGAACACAGAGGGTCAGGACACCCGTTTAATGTCCCATCCGAAAGACGGCTATTTAAAAAAAAAAGTACCTTAATTTAACTAGGAAAGTCAGTTAAGAACAAATTCTTATTTACAATGACTGCCTGCTGGGGAACAGTGGGTTATAACTGCCTCGTTCAGGGGCAGAAAACAGATTTCTACCTTGTCAGCTCAGGGATTTGATATAGCAACCTTTCAGTTAGTAGCCCAACGCTCTAACCACTAGGCTACCTGCATAGATAGATTTAACAGATTAAAACAAAGAAAGGCTAGTTTATTGTCAGGTAATAGCTGAAGAACACGTAATAATGTCCATGTAGTTCCTTTTGTAATGTACAATTCTGTTGTATTAAACTGTGGCTTTTTTTTGCATTTGTTAAACCTAGTTTGTTAGCGTAAAAGTGTGAGGAGTATAAAACGCTATATTTAATACAGTCATACATGTTTTTATTTACGTTTCTGCTCTTTTGCTCACCAGTATTTCTACTTGCACATCATCATCTGCTCATTTATCACTCCAGTGTTAATTTGCTAAATTATAATTACTTCGCTACTATGGCCTATTTATTGCCTACCTCCTCATGCCATTTGCACACACTGTATATAGATATTTTTTTTCTATTGTGTTATTGACTGTATGTTTGTTTATTCCATGTAACTCTGTGTTGTTGTTTGTGTTGCACTGCTTTGCTTTATCTTGGCCAGGTCGCAGTTGTAAATGAGAACTTGTTCTCAACTAGCTTACCTGTAAGAGCTAGCATTATATTGCAGTGATTTCCCTCACCATACAACTGGGCTCCTGAGTGGTGCAGCGGTCTAAGGCAATGCATCTCAGTGCAAGAGGCTACACTACAGTCCCTGGTTTAAATCCAGGCTATATCACATCTGGCTATGATTGGGACCTTGCACAATTGACCCAGTGTTGTTGGGGTAGGCTGTCATTGTAAATAAGCATTTGTTTTTAAACTGACTTGCCTAGTTAAATAAAGGATAAATTACAGACATGATCAGCCTCTGCTGTGTGCACACATATCCCTGTAAATAACAATTGCAGTGTGTGAAGAAGGCTTAATAATGTCCGCGTAGGTCCTTTTGTAAATAACACACTGCTGTTTTATGATCAACAAACGGGATGCTCCTCTGAATGTTATCTGAAGGTAATTAGTGTGTGCTGCTCCTTGATATCTCTGTGCTCCTCAAATTAGGAATGCAATTATTAATCAGAGGAAGCGCTTGTGGAGATAGAGACGTCGCCTGAAGTGTTATCTGTGTCAGGAGAAAAGCCATGTCCTGAAAGAAACCAAGATGGTTGACCTTGAGTCTACTTGAGATGACCTTGAGGCTACTTGAGATGATGAGGACCCCACTATTCTCCAAATAGTCTTGCCAGCTGGAAGGCATATTTGTCGTGTATTGTGTGTATGTATACGAAGGATAGTATACCGTTTCTGTCATAGTGTTCTGAGCTTCGCTATTGAGTCATTGAATTGATTGAGTCAACATTGTCATGGACATGTTAAAGTTTCTATTTCAGTTGTTGACATGGTCTGTTGGATTTTGTGGTCAGTTCACTTTTAGTGAAGATACGTGTACATTCTATCTGAACATATAATATCTCACACAGGTACAACGTTCTTTATTGCAGTTTAATGTGGTCAGGTAAAGTCATGTTTGTGTAAATCGTTTTTTAAAATGTGTAATAATATCCACATGGCAGTCATTGACACTGAAATACAGTACATGGATATTGCATTGATAAATAGACAATAAAACTCAAGTTAAAAATATAAGTGAAAAACATGACAATATTTAAATCATTAACGTTTGGGGATACTCAAGAGAACAATGACGTCTCAGTGGATCTTTCGCGAGATAGTTTTTTTTATAGCCTATTGGAAATAAAATTGTCCATTGGTATTGTCAAAAGTTGAGAATTTGTGTTAGGCTTTTGTATCGTGACAGCTCAACCTGTGGATATTACTGACAAGCGAGTCACTGTTGTTTCCTATGTTTCACTCTCTACGGAGCCACTGACCTTTGGTTGGGAGCCGATGGTCTAAATGACTCATTTTAAATCATCCCAATCTACTCTGTGTGACGACACAGCAGGGAATCAGACAGCCGTAACTCCTGACATTAGCACAACTGACAGACAAAAAAGACCTTGCTTTTAGTTACAGTACTTTCCTCGACACACTAATAACATAATGAACTGGTCATTATGTCAGGCTCTGACAGTAGACTCTGACAGTAGACTCTGACAGTAGGCTCTGACAGTAGACTCTGACAGTAGGCTCTGACAGTAGACTCTGACAGTAGACTCTGACAGTAGGCTCTGACAGTAGACTCTGACAGTAGACTCTGACAGTAGGCTCTGACAGTAGACTCTGACAGTAGGCTCTGACAGTAGGCTCTGACAGTAGACTCTGACAGTAGGCTCTGACAGTAGGCTCTGACAGTAGACTCTGACAGAAGACTCTGACAGTAGGCTCTGACAGTAGGCTCTGACAGTAGACTCTGACAGTAGACTCTGACAGTAGACTCTGACAGTAGGCTCTGACAGTAGACTCTGACAGTAGACTCTGACAGTAGACTGGCTCTGACAGTAGGCTCTGACAGTAGACTCTGACAGTAGACTCTGACAGTAGGCTCTGACAGTAGGCTCTGACAGTAGGCTCTGACAGTAGACTCTGACAGTAGGCTCTGACAGTAGGCTCTGACAGTAGACTCTGACAGTAGGCTCTGACAGTAGGCTCTGACAGTAGGCTCTGACAGTAGGCAGGACAAGGTTCATCTATAAACTACCCCTTTATAAACAGTAGGCTCTGACAGTAAGCAGGACAAGGTTCATCTATAAACTACCCCTTTATAAACAGTAGGCTCTGACAGTAGGCAGGACAAGGTTCATCGAAAACTACCCCTTTATAAACAGTAGGCAGGACAAGGTTCATCTATAAACTACCCCTTTATAAACAATAGGCTCTGACAGTAGGCTCTGACAGTAGGCAGGACAAGGTTCATCTATAAACTACCCCTTTATAAACAGTAGGCTCTGACAGTAGGCAGGACAAGGTTCATCTATAAACTACCCCTTTATAAACAGTAGGCTCTGACAGTAGGCAGGACAAGGTTCATCTATAAACTACCCTTTATAAACAGTAGGCTCTGACAGTAGGCAGGACAAGGTTCATCTATAAACTACCCCTTTATAAACAGTAGGCAGGACAAGGTTCATCTATAAACTACCCCTTTATAAACAGTAGGCTCTGACAGTAGGCAGGACAAGGTTCATCTATAAACTACCCTTTATAAACAGTAGGCAGGACAAGGTTCATCTATAAACTACCCCTTTATAAACAGTAGGCTCTGACAGTAAGCAGGACAAGGTTCATCTATAAACTACCCCTTTATAAACAGTAGGCTCTGACAGTAGACAGGACAAGGTTCATCTATAAACTACCCTTTATAAACAGTAGGCAGGACAAGGTTCATCTATAAACTACCCCTTTATAAACAGTAGGCAGGACAAGGTTCATCTATAAACTACCCCTTTATAAACAGTAGGCTCTGACAGTAGGCAGGACAAGGTTCATCTATAAACTACCCTTTATAAACAGTAGGCTCTGACAGTAGACAGGACAAGGTTCATCTATAAACTACCCCTTTATAAACAGTAGGCAGGACAAGGTTCATCTATAAACTACCCCTTTATAAACAGTAGGCTCTGACAGTAAGCAGGACAAGGTTCATCTATAAACTACCCCTTTATAAACAGTAGGCTCTGACAGTAGACAGGACAAGGTTCATCTATAAACTACCCCTTTATAAACAGTAGGCAGGACAAGGTTCATCTATAAACTACCCCTTTATAAACAGTAGGCTCTGACAGTAGGCAGGACAAGGTTCATCTATAAACTACCCCTTTATAAACAGTAGGCTCTGACAGTAGGCAGGACAAGGTTCATCTATAAACTACCCCTTTATAAACAGTAGGCTCTGACAGTAGGCTCTGACAGTAGGCTCTGACAGTAGGCAGGACAAGGTTCATCTATAAACTACCCCTTTATAAACAGTAGGCTCTGACAGTAGACAGGACAAGGTTCATCTATAAACTACCCCTTTATAAACAGTAGGCAGGACAAGGTTCATCTATAAACTACCCCTTTATAAACAGTAGGCTCTGACAGTAGGCAGGACAAGGTTCATCTATAAACTACCCCTTTATAAACAGTAGGCTCTGACAGTAGACAGGACAAGGTTCATCTATAAACTACCCCTTTATAAACAGTAGGCAGGACAAGGTTCATCTATAAACTACCCCTTTATAAACAGTAGGCAGGACAAGGTTCATCTATAAACTACCCCTTTATAAACAGTAGGCAGGACAAGGTTCATCTATAAACTACCCCTTTATAAACAGTAGGCAGGACAAGGTTCATCTATAAACTACCCTTTATAAACAGTAGGCTCTGACAGTAGGCAGGACAAGGTTCATCTATAAACTACCCCTTTATAAACAGTAGGCTCTGACAGTAGACAGGACAAGGTTCATCTATAAACTACCCCTTTATAAACAGTAGGCAGGACAAGGTTCATCTATAAACTACCCCTTTATAAACAGTAGGCTCTGACAGTAAGCAGGACAAGGTTCATCTATAAACTACCCTTTATAAACAGTAGGCAGGACAAGGTTCATCTATAAACTACCCCTTTATAAACAGTAGGCAGGACAAGGTTCATCTATAAACTACCCCTTTATAAACAGTAGGCTCTGACAGTAAGCAGGACAAGGTTCATCTATAAACTACCCCTTTATAAACAGTAGGCTCTGACAGTAGGCAGGACAAGGTTCATCTATAAACTACCCTTTATAAACAGTAGGCAGGACAAGGTTCATCTATAAACTACCCCTTTATAAACAGTAGGCTCTGACAGTAAGCAGGACAAGGTTCATCTATAAACTACCCCTTTATAAACAGTAGGCAGGACAAGGTTCATCTATAAACTACCCCTTTATAAACAGTAGGCTCTGACAGTAGGCTCTGACAGTAAGCAGGACAAGGTTCATCTATAAACTACCCCTTTATAAACAGTAGGCTCTGACAGTAGGCTCTGACAGTAGGCTCTGACAGTAAGCAGGACAAGGTTCATCTATAAACTACCCCTTTATAAACAGTAGGCTCTGACAGTAGGCTCTGACAGTAGGCTCTGACAGTAAGCAGGACAAGGTTCATCTATAAACTACCCCTTTATAAACAGTAGGCTCTGACAGTAGGCAGGACAAGGTTCATCTATAAACTACCCCTTTATAAACAGTAGGCAGGACAAGGTTCATCTATAAACTACCCCTTTATAAACAGTAGGCAGGACAAGGTTCATCTATAAACTACCCCTTTATAAACAGTAGGCAGGACAAGGTTCATCTATAAACTACCCCTTTATAAACAGTAGGCAGGACAAGGTTCATCTATAAACTACCCTTTATAAACAGTAGGCAGGACAAGGTTCATCTATAAACTACCCCTTTATAAACAGTAGGCAGGACAAGGTTCATCTATAAACTACCCCTTTATAAACAGTAGGCAGGACAAGGTTCATCTATAAACTACCCCTTTATAAACAGTAGGCTCTGACAGTAGGCAGGACAAGGTTCATCTATAAACTACCCCTTTATAAACAGTAGGCAGGACAAGGTTCATCTATAAACTACCCCTTTATAAACAGTAGGCTCTGACAGTAGGCAGGACAAGGTTCATCTATAAACTAACCCTTTATAGAGATGACCTCCATTTAATCTGTTGTTTAAGGTCTTATTAATAATGTGGTAAAAACTGAATTGGTAATCTACTACATGAGCTTCATTCTGTGACTGTGTCCATACGCTATCGTGCAACATTGCTGCGGTATGTTGTCAGAACTTTGTATTATGCATTGAGTAGAGTAAATATTGATGACCACCCTGAAACAATAATACAATTCCCCTGACATTAACTTCAGTCAACTTATATAGTGTTACTCCCTTTCACATACAGACCCTGTTACCAAAAAACAGATATGGGGTCTGTGAAAATGGAGCTCTGTTTTTCCAGGTAAATTCATGAACAGTTCCATTGTTAATTTGATTTATTTCATCTTTATTTAACCAGGGTAGGCCAGTTGAGAACACCTTTAGTTAACCAGGTAGGCCAGTTGAGAACACCTTTATTTAACCAGGGTAGGCCAGTTGAGAACACCTTTAGTTAACCAGGTAGGCCAGTTGAGAACACCTTTATTTAACCAGGGTAGGCCAGTTGAGAACACCTTTATTTAACCAGGGTAGGCCAGTTGAGAACACCTTTATTTAACCAGGGTAGGCCAGTTGAGAACACCTTTATTTAACCAGGGTAGGCCAGTTGAGAACACCTTTATTCAACCAGGGTAGGCCAGTTGAGAACTGTAATGTACTTCGTCTGTTGTTTGTAGAGAGTCAGACCGAAATGCAGCGTGTAGGTTACTCATGACTTTTAATGAAGAATAATGCGGTACATGAAATAACTGAAAATACAAAACAACAAACGAGTGCAACGCGCACTCAGGCTGCCTAAATACGGTTCCCAATCCGAGACAACGAGAATCAGCTGACTCCAATTAGGAATCGCCTCAGGCAGCCAAGCCTAACTAGACACACCCCTAATAATACACACACTCCCAATTAATACAAACCCCAATACGAAATACAACATATAAACCCATGTCACACCCTGGCCTACCCAAACATATAACAAAAACACAAGATACAATGACCAAGGCGTGACAGAACCCTCCCTAAGGTGCGGACTCCGGGACGCACCTCAAGAGCATAGGGAGGGTCCGGGTGGGCGTCTGTCCATGGTGGCGGTTCTGGCTCGGGACGTGGACCCCACTCCATAAATGTCCTAGTTCCTCCCCTTCGCGTCCTAGGATAATCCACCTTCTCCGCCGACCATGGCCTAATAGTCCTCACCCTGATCCCCACATAACTGAGGGGCAGCTCGGGACCGAGGGGCAGCTCGGGACCGAGGGGCAGCTCGGGACCGAGGGGCAGCTCGGGACAGAGGGGCAGCTCGGGACAGAGGGGCAGCTCGGGACAGAGGGGCAGCTCGGGACAGAGGGGCAGCTCGGGACAGAGGGGCAGCTCGGGACAGAGGGGCAGCCCGGGACAGAGGAGCAGCCCGGGACCGAAGCAGCCCAGTACTGAGGGGAAGCCCGGTACTGAGAGGGAGCCCAGTACAGAGAGGAAGCCTAGTACTGAAAGGAAGCTCAGTACTGAGAGGAAGCTCAGGCAGGTAGTAGGCTCCGGTAAATCCTGGCTGGCTGGTGGACCTGGATGATTCAGGTTGTCTGGCCGATCTAGAAGATCTAGGTTGACGGGCAGATCTGGAAGAGACTGGTTGTCGGGCAGATCTGGAAGAGACTGGTTGTCGGGCAGATCTGGAAGAGACTGGTTGTCGGGCAGATCTGGAAGAGACTGGTTGTCGGGCAGATCTGGAAGAGACTGGTTGTCTGGCAGATCTGGAAGAGACTGGTTGTCTGGCAGATCTGGAAGAGACTGGTTGTCTGGCAGATCTGGAAGAGACTGGTTGTCTGGCAGATCTGGAAGAGACTGGTTGTCTGGCAGATCTGGAAGTGACTGGTTGTCTGGCAGATCTGGAAGAGACTGGTTGTCGGGCAGATCTGGAAGAGACTGGTTGTCGGGCAGATCTGGAAGAGACTGGTTGTCTGGCAGATCTGGAAGAGACTGGTTGTCTGGCAGATCTGGAAGAGACTGGTTGTCTGGCAGATCTGGAAGAGACTGGTTGTCTGGCAGATCTGGAAGAGACTGGTTGTCTGGCAGATCTGGAAGAGACTGGTTGTCTGGCGACGCTGGGCTGACTGGCGGCACTGGCGGCGCTGGGCAGACTGGCGGTACTGGCGGCGCTGGGCAGACTGGCGGCGCTGGGCAGACTGGCGGTACTGGCGGCGCTGGGCAGACTGGGAGCACTAGCGGCGCTGGGCAGACTGGCGGCGCTGGGCTGACTGGGAGCACTGGTGGCGCTGGACAGACAGGAGACTCCGGCAGCGCAGGAGAGGAGAAAGGCTCTGGCTGCGCTAAACAGGCGGGAGACTCCGATAGCGCAGGAGAAGAGAACAGCTCTGGTTGCGCTAAACAGGCGAGGCGCACTGGAGGCCTGGTGCGTGGTGCTGGAACTGGTGGTACTGGCGCGAGGACACGCACAGGAAGCCTGGTGCGGGGAGCTGCTACCGGAGGACTGGTGTGTAGAGGTGGCTCTGGATAGACCGGACCGTGCAGGCGCACTGGAGCTCTTGAGCACCGAGCCTGCTCAAGCTTACCTGGCTCGATGCCCACTCTAGCCCGGCCAATAGGAAGAGCTGGTATGTGCCTCACCGGGCTATGCTCCCGCACTGAAAACACTGTGCGCTCCATAGCATAACACGGTGCCTGCCCGGTCTCTCTAGGCCCAACGGTGAGCACAGGGAGTATGCGCAGGTCTCCTACCTGGCATAACTATTCTCCCTACTAGCTCCCCCCCCAATAATTTTTTGGGCTGTTTTTCCGGTTTCCTTGCCAACCGTGTTCCCTCGTATCGTAGGCTCCTATCTCCCGCTGCCTCTGCTCTCCTTAGTGTCTCCACCTGTTCCCATGGGAGGCGATCTCTTCCGGCCAATATCTCCTCCCAAGTGTAACAACCTTTACCATCCAACAAGTCTTCCCATGTCCATTCTCCAAATAATTCATTCTCCCTTTGCTGCTCTAGCTGTCGCTGCCTGTTTAAACCAGCGCCTCTCCGTTTTTTCCGGCGTGTCTTTTTCGTTGATTCGATTCGCCTGTAGCCCTCTTCGCATTGCTGTAGGGAATCCCAGGCGGGCTCCTGCACTCGCTCTGGGTCGGCCGCCCACCTGTCGATTTCTTCCCACGTCGTATAATCCCTGCTTCTGCCGTCCATATCGTCCTCCTTTAGATCCTGCCAGTTCACACGCTGCTCGGTCTGTGAATGGTGGTGGGTGATTCTGTAATGAACTTCTTCTGTTGTTTGAAGAGAGTCAGACCGAAATGCAGCGTGTAGGTTACTCATGACTTGTAATGAAGAATAATGCGGTACATGAAATAACTGAAAATACAAAACAACAAACGAGTGAAACTAATACAGCCTATCTGGTGACTAACACTAAGACAGGTACAATCACCCACGAAATACAACGCGCACTCAGGCTGCCTAAATACGGTTCCCAATCCGAGACAACGAGAATCAGCTGACTCCACTTAGGAATCGCCTCAGGCAGCCAAGCCTAACTAGACACACCCCTAATAATACACACTCCCAATTAATACAAACCCCAATACGAAATACAACATATAAACCCATGTCACACCCTGGCCTACCCAAACATATAACAAAAACACAAGATACAATGACC